>NC_092333.1:681010000-681310000 GCF_046630445.1 Rutidosis leptorrhynchoides
TTAAAGGGTGGTCGCATGCCAGGCTGATGTGGTGGATAATAAGCATATCGAGTCGGGATGTAGTTTTGTGGTACCTGATATGATAGATGGCTCATGATCTGGTGCTGATGAACTTACCAGCTATCGTGTTGGCGTCACCTGGATTGCTCATACTCATTCGCGGCTCTCCACTACTCATACTGACGATGCCTATCCTGGTTATTCATTTCTACCTCATCTATATGTTGGAAGACATCAGTATAACTATCCCTAATGACATCCCTAATGTCATCTGCTTCTTCCATCTCCTTATCCGAACCCCTCTCTACCTGTGGATGGGTGTCCTGATATGGTATTGGCTGGTTGTGTCTCCGAGTTAGTACTTTTGCACCTTGATAAAAATGCAATCCTATAGTCTCGGCTTCTTCCTCAAGCACCATCATTTGACCCCCTTGTTCCCTATTTACACCTAAATACTCTCCAATGAGAGTAACAAAAATGCCTCCTCCTATTATTCCCCCCTCCTGTATACTGATAATGCTAAAAACGAACATATATTTCATAGCAATATCCTTCAAGAAAGACAAGCTTTTAATTGTAATTGTTCTATTTACAAGTGATATTCGTTTAAATAATAAAAGGTGAAGACAAAAGACAGATTCGATGATTTGAAGACGTAAATGACCAAAAAGCTCAAATGTACAAGATACAATCCAAGTGGTTCAATTTATTGATGAGAAACGTCTCAAAATTACAAGAGTACAAGCCGCAAAACGCAAAGTAAAAGATATTAAATCGTACTAAAGGACGTTCGAAAATCCGGAATCGGGACCTGAACCAACTATCAACGCGTGATGCAATGGACCTAAATTACAAGTCAACTATGCACAAGAATATAATATAATATATATAAAATTATATATAATATATTATATATATTAAATAAAACGTTGGCAAACTAAAAAACAAAGCAATGTGAGCTATCCCATGAGGCCATGCGATCGCATGGCCTGGTAGTTATAAATCCATGCGATCGCATGGGACAGAATTGTTGGTCAGGTGCTATAAATAGCCAGCTTATTCGACGAGTTTGATACACAATATTTTCACTGATCTCTCTTACTCTCTCAAATATATTTATATTTATTTTATAATTATAATTTTAATATTAAGTTAATAATAATAAGGTTATAGTAGCGAATGTTTTAAGTTTGTAAGTCGAAATTCTGTCCGTGTAACACTACGCGATTAATACTCATTGTAAGTTATGTTCAACCTCTTTAAATTAATGTCTCGTAGATAAGTTATTATTATGCTTATTTAAGCCAAAGTAATTGTGATGTTGGACTAAATATTAAGACTGGGTTATTGGGCTTTGGACCATAATTGGGGTTTGGACAAAAGACCGACACTTGTGGAAATTAAACTATGGGCTATTAATGGGCTTTATATTTGTTTAACTGAATGATAGTTCGTTAATTTAATATAGAGATTTACAATTTGATGTAATTATAAATAACCACATACACTCGATCGGATACGATGGACGGGATATTTATAAGTACTAATAATCGTTCATTTGACTGGACACGGGGATGGATTAATAGTAAATGGACTCATTAAAACAGGGGTGAATTACATACAAGGAAAATTGGTGTAATTGTTAATAAAGTATTAAAACCTTGGATTACACATAGTCGATAACCTGGTGTAATCATTAACAATGTATTAAAACCTTATTACAGTTCGAATTCCCAATTAGTTGGAATATTTGACTTCGGGTATAAGGGTAATTTTACGAAGACACTCGCACTTTATATTTATGACCGATGGACTATTATGTACAAAAACCAGATAGACGTATCAAATAAACAAGGACAAAGGACAATTAACCCATGAGAATAAATTAAAATCAACACGTCAAACATCATGATTACGGAAGTTTAAATAAGCATAATTCCTTTATTTTATATCTCATCGTACTTTTATTTATCGTCATTTTATTTACTGTCATTTTAATTATCGCACTTTAATTATTGTTATTTACTTTACGCTTTAAAATAAGTTATATTGAATATTTTGCATTAGGTTTTGACTGTGATATAAGACTTAAAATCGACAAACCGGTCATTAAACGGTAAAACCCCCCATTTATAATAATAATAATACTACTTATATATTTATATTTATACAAATATAGTTAATAAAAATATAACGTTAACTTAGCGTACTCCCTGTGGAATGAGCCGGACTTACTAAAAACTACACTACTCTATGATTAGGTACACTGCCTATAAGTGTTGTAGCAAGGTTTAGGTATATCCATTCAATAAATAAATAAATAACTTGTGTAAAATTGTATCGTATTTCGTAGTACTTCGTAGTAAAATATAATTGTATTTCACGTGCACCTCGCACACATCAAGTATTTTTGGCGCCGCTACCGGGGAAAGAAAGCGAAACGCTATAAAAAATAAATTTTTAGTCTTTAAGTTATTTTTGTAAAAATATATAAGTTTTAAAAATATAAAAAACATAAAAAAAAGAAAAATTTATTTCTATATTTTTAAGTGTTTAAATTAAAAAGTTTACATTTTTTTTATTTCTTTTGTTAAAAGATTAAAACTAATAAGTAAATTTTTTTTTTAAATATAAGTTTTTATTACATATTATTTTATATAAATATAACTCGGAAAAACGAAAAAATAATAATAATAAAAAGCTAAACCTAATTAGGGTTTTAATTAATTTATTAGTTTTTAAGTTTAGTTTTAATTTATAATTAGTAATATTAAGTTTTAATATTATTATTAATTATATAAATTAATACTTTTATAAAATAATAATATAAAAATAATATTTTTATAAAATTGTATTTTTATAACTTTAGTTTCTTTTTATATTTATATCGTTTTTATCATTTACATTGTAATTTATTCATTTATCGTCCGTAATAAGTTTTAAACTTAGTTTTTGCCGTAGTTAATTTATATTTCTAGATTTTTAGTCTTTATCGTTAAATCCCTTAATGCTTTTTCTTTAGATTAAGATTTAGGTGCTTTAGAATTTTACGACGTCGCTTATCGCTTTAGTTTTAAATAAATTTTAGTGCCTTTTTAAGTTATTGCCGTTTTGGATATAGAATTCCTTTTAAGCTTTAATACCTTTAGACGCAAGTTTTGGTTTTTAGTTTTTAGACTTCTAAGTTTCGACCCTTTACTTTCGTATTATTATTTTTCGACTGTTTGTTTTTCGACGTTTGTTTTTCGACTCTTATTTTTCGACGCGCTTTTTCTTTTTCATTTCTACGCTCTAGTTTTTGGGACCAAGAATTTTCTATATTTCATTTAAATTTCGACGAAAAATTATTTTAAGCGGTAAAATTGATAGACATCCAAAATATCTGGTTCGTAGTAATAGTTGGATTTGTTAGTGGCGAGTTGTGGGCTTCCGATTTAAAGGGTCCCGGCTACCTGCTGCATCTATTGGCTATTTGAAACGTGGGCAAAATCAGAAAAGTCTATTAATTTGATAACTTATATAATTTTTATCTTTATAACTAATAGGATATTCAGTGAATGCACCGAGCAAAACGTTCACCACCTTTTATACGTTCACCACCTGTAACTCGATCAAGACATCTATCCAATATTGTCGCCATTGATTTTTCTTTAGAATTATCATCTAGTCGAACAAGTACTCCAACTCAAATTTCCGATAATCCAATTTTTGAAACCGACTTCACAATTGAGGACCCGGATGATATTCAAGGACAATTCAGAGATCCTGAACCACTAATCAGTTCTCCTGAACCACAAATTACTCATCCAGAGATTATCGAGGAAGGAACTGAATCAGAATCCTCTAGTGATTCAGATTCAACCATTTCAATTATGGAAGAAACGGAACCTCAAAGTATGGAGGATCGAATGAAAGCTACACGCACTGGCCAAGGTCACACAATTATTCAACCAGACGTTAATGCGCCAGATTATGAAATCAAAGGACAAATCCTACACATGGTAACTAATCAGTGCCAATTTAGTGGTACACCAAAAGAAGATCCAAACGAACATCTTCGAACCTTTAATAGGATCTGCACTCTATTCAAAATCAGAGAAATTGAAGATGAACAGATCTATCTCATGTTATTCCCCTGGACCTTAAAGGGGGAAGCTAAAGATTGGTTAGAATCGTTACCTGAAGGAGCGATTGATTCATGGGATGTTTTAGTTGAAAAATTTCTTAAAAGATTCTTTCCGGCATCTAAAGCCGTAAGACTTAAAGGAGAAATTGCCACGTTCGCACAAAAGCCAAATGAAACGCTATATGAGGCATGGACAAGATTTGAAAAAATGTTGAGAAGTTGTCCTCAACATGGTCTAGATACTTATCAAATGGTGCAAATATTTTATAAAGGAGTCGACGTCGCTACACGAAAAGACATCGACACAGCAGCTGGTGGTTTCATTATGAAGAAAACCGCAATCGAAGCTCACAAAATTATTGATAACACATCATCCCACTCACATGAATGGCATCAAGAAAAATATATCTTTCATTCATCTAAAGTGGCTAGAGCCGATTCTAGCCATGACTTTGATTCCATTTTCGCAAAGTTAGATGCTTTCGAGAGACGAATGGAAAAGATGACTAAAGATATTCACGTAATACAAATTAGTTGTGAGCAGTGCGGAGGACCACATTTGACAAAAGATTGTCTCAGTGTTGAACAAACAATGAAACAAAGATAGAATGTTTCATACATGAACCAAAGGCCGAGAAATTATTATCAGAATAATTATCAACCGCCAAGACCAAACTACAATCAAAATCAGAATTATAACTGAAATATTCCATACAACAACCAACAAGGTCCTAGCAATCAACAAGTACCTAATAACACTTATAACCAGCAAAGACCTATTTTTCCAAATAAACCACCACAAATCGATGAGAAGAAGACAAACTTGGATGAAATGATGGCGAAGTTGATAGAATCTCAAAACCAGTTATTTACATCTCAGAAACAAACCAATGAACAAAATGTTCAAGCATTTAGAAATCAACAAGTATCAATCCAAAATCTGGAACAAGAAGTGAGCAACCTAGCAAGGTTGATAGGTGAAAGAAAACCAGGGAGTCTACAGAGCGATACAAATGCTAACCCCCGGAATGAAACAACTAAAGCCATTACCACAAGAAGTGGTATTACATTTAAACCACCTGAAATACCTGTAATTTCTGATGACTCTATTCCTACTACACAGGCACCACAGCCTGAGCAAGAGAAGGAATCAGAACCGGTAGTTGAAAAGGTTAATGAAGATAACACAGTTAAGGCAAAGCCTTATGTTAAACCATACCAACCACCACTTCCATACCAGATTAAAATGAGAAAAGAAATACTTGAAGCCGAGCAATCCAAATTCTTGGATATGTCTAAACAAATAAATGTCAATCTTCCTTTTATTGATGTGATTTCAGGAATGCCAAGATATGCTAAATTCCTAAAAGATCTAATCACAAATAGAAAGAAAATGGAAGAACTCTCAGCTGTTACAATGAATGCTAATTGTTCTGCAGTGCTGTTGAATAAGATACCAGAAAAATTATCAGATCCGGGAAGTTTCACAATTCCATGTTTTCTAGGTAGTCTTAGTTCAATAGAAGCATTGGCAGACTTAGGTGCTAGTATAAATTTAATGCCGTATTCATTATACGCTAAACTAGACCTTGGAGATTTGAAACCAACACGAATAAGCATACAACTAGCTGATCGATCAATAAAATATCCTATAGGGATAATGGAGAACATGCTAGTTAAAGTTGGTACTTTAGTATTTCCAGTAGACTTTGTTATTCTGGACATGGAAGAAGATTCCCTGAGTTCCTCTTATATTAGAAAGACCATTCTTAAACACGGCTAAAGTAGTAATAGACGTGTTCAGTAAGAAACTGACCCTAAGTATAGAGGATGAGAGTGTTACCTTTTCTGTTGATAGAGCCATGCAACAACCACAATCTTCAGATGATACATGTTATTATGTTCAAACCATAGATTCACAAGAAGAATTGTTACAAGAATTTCCAGAATTACAAGGAACATGAGAATGTTCTTTAGGAGAAGGAACTGAACCAATTGATGAAGCTGAAATGTTAGCTACACTCATGGCTAATGAATACGAACCAACAACAGAAGAACTTCAAGTATTGAAAGAGGAAGACAGATATCAATACAAATCATCGATAGAAGAACCACCGATATTAGAGTTAAAGCCACTTCCAAACCATTTGAAATATGCTTATTTACATGGTGAATCTGAATTACCTGTAATAATCTCGTCTTCTCTTACGAAAAATGAAAAATCTCAACTCATTTATGTGCTAAAAGCTCATAAACCAGCTATTGCATGGAAGATTCATGACATTAAAGGTACAAGTCCTTCGTATTGCACACATAAAATCCTTATGGAAGAAGGTCATAAAACATATGTGCAACGCCAACGAAGACTAAATCCAAATATGCAAAGAAGTTGTTAAGAAAGAAATTATTAAACTGCTTGATGCAGGTTTAATTTATCCAATCCCTAGTAGTCCATGGGTAAGCTCAGTTCAATGCGTACCTAAGAAGGGTGGCATCACTGTCATCACAAATGAAAAAGATGAGCTTATTCCCACTAGGACTGTAAAAGGATGGCGTGTTTGTATTGATTATAGAAAACTAAATGACGCCACCAGAAAAGATCACTTTCCCTTACCTTTCATTGATCAAATGTTAGAAAGGTTAGCTGGGAATAGTTACTATTGTTTTCTTAACAGTTTCTCTGGTGGTTTCAAATTCCAATCGCACCCGAGGACCAAGAGAAAACCACCTTCACGTACCCTTATGGTACTTTTGCTTACAAACGCATGCCATTTGGACTTTGCAACGCCCCTGCAACCTTTCAAAGGTGCATGATGGCGATTTTTCACGACATGATAGAAGAATGCATGGAAGTTTTCATGGATGACTTTTCAGTCTTCGGTGATACTTTTGAAACAAGTTTAGTTAATCTTGAACGAATGCTTATTAGATGCGAGAAATCAAATCTAGTACTTAATTGGGAGAAATGCCATTTCATGGTTAAAGAAGGCATCGTTCTTGGTCATAAAATTTCAAGTGAAGAAATTGAAGTGGATAGAGCTAAAGTAGATGTAATTGCTAAACATTCACATCCCACCAATGTTAGAGGAGTTATGAGTTTTCTAGGGCATGCCGGTGTTTACCGATGTTTCATAAAAGATTTTTCTAAAATCGCCACTCCTATGAATAAACTCCTAGAAAAAGATGCTCCATTCATCTTTTCGGATGAATGCATCAAATCTTTTAATATTCTTAAAGAAAAACTCACTAATGCGCCGATCATGATAACTCCAAATTGGAATCTACCGTTTGAACTCATGTGCGATGCAAGTGATTTGCAATGGGAGCCGTTTTAGGACAAAGGATTGAAAAATGATTTCAACCTATTTATTACGCTAGTAAGACGTTACAAGGAGCACAAACGAATTATACAACTACTGAAAAAGAACTCCTTGCTATCGTTTTTGCTTTTGACAAATTTCGTTCATATCTCGTTCTAGCTAAAACGGTAGTCTATACTGATCATTCTGCTCTTAGATACCTATTTTCGAAACAAGATGCCAAACCACGATTATTCCATTGGATCTTACTTTTACAAGAGTTCGATATTAAAATCCGAGATAAAAAGGGAGCAGAAAATCTCACAGCTGATTATCTTTCTCGCCTTGGAAATCCTGAATTAGAAGTTCTAAATGAATCAACCATACAAGATAACTTTCCAGATAAATATCTCTTACAAATCGATTATAGTGAAATTCCATAGTTTGCAGACTTTGCAAACTACTTAGTATGTAGATTCCTTGAAAAAGGGTTGTCGTACCAAAAATGAAAGAAATTCTTTAGTGATATAAAACACTATTTTTGGGAGGATCCACATTTGTTTAAGAGATTTCCCAATGGAATAATACGCCGATGCGTATTCGGAGATGAAGCTAGTCAAATCTTAAACCATTGTCACACAGGACCAACAGGAGGGCATTATGGGCCTCAAATCACAGCAAAGAATATTTACGATGCTGGATTCTATTGGCCTTCAATTTTCAAAGACGCGCACCTTCTTTATAAATACTGCAATGCATGTCAAAGGGCCGGAAAAATAAGTCAACGTGATGAAATGCCACAAAATGTCATTCAAGTATGTGAAGTATTTGACATTTGGGGTATTGACTTTATGGGCCCATTTCCAAAATCTCATAACAATCTCTACATTCTCGTTGCCATTGATTATGTATCTAAATGGGCGGAAGCATAAGCTCTCCCTATTAACGATGCACGAGTTGTAGTCAACTTCTTAAAACGTCTTTTTGTTAGGTTCGGAACACCGAAAGCTTTAATAAGTGATCGAGGTACTCATTTCTGTAATAATCAACTTAAGAAAGTTCTCAAAAGATATGGAGTAACTCATAAAATCTCAACCGCATATCATCCACAAACAAGTGGACAAGTTGAAAATACCAACCGAGCATTAAAACGTATTCTAGAGAAAACCGTAGGATCAAATCCGAAAGAATGGTCAATAAAATTGGAGGATGCACTCTGGGCTTTTAGAACAGCCTATAAAACTCCAATTGGCACCACACCTTTTAAACTCGTTTACGAAAAAGCATGCCACCTTCCAGTAGAAATTGAGCACAAAGCATTTTGGGCTTTGAAGACATGTAATCTTGATTTGCATGAAGCCGGACGTCTACGATTAAGTCAACTAAACGAATTAGAAGAGTTAAGACATGATGCATATGAAAATTCGTTAATCTATAAGGAAAGAAAGAAGAAATGGCATGATAAAAGAATCAGAAGTTCAAAGGAATTTAAGGAAGGAGACGGAGTCCTTCTTTTCAATTCACGATTCAAGTTATTTCCTGGAAAATTGAAATCAAGATGGTCAGGACCATTCATAGTTAAAAGAGTTTTCCCATATGGAACAATAGAGTTAATAAATTCAAACGAAATTAAATTTAAAGTTAATGGTCACAGAGTTAAACACTATATTGATGGTCCGATGGAAGTAAACGATGAAGTTAATCACAATTTCAACACCACAGCCACCTAAGTGTGGGGAGATTCAAATGTTCTAAGATATAATGCTGTTTAGAGTTAGATTTTCTGTTTTCGTGTAGTTTTCGAGAATGAAATCCGATTGTTCTTTCCCTAGTAGACACTAAAGAACTAGTCTTCTCCCTCCATTCGGAATTTTTATTTTTTATTTTTAAGTTTTACGAGATGAAGAATTCCTTTGATTTGAACCATGGTCTAATGCTACACGCTTTGATTGTTAAACGTATTAATGACACCCTTCCAAGTGACCTGGTGTCAGTAATAAGAGGTAGATGTGATGAAGTGAGAAAAGAAATAAGGAAAGAACATCATAAGACACATTTCGGTAAAGGAACATCAAAATCCGCAGCAAAAAGAAGAGCACGACATCTTGAAAAATGTCATAAATGCGGAAAATGGTCACACGAAGGAAAATGCTCGATGAATCAGACATATTCCAATACCGAGTTCGTTACTCTATGCAGAGAAGGACCGTTCATATGTTTAGAAAAAAAGCTGTTAAATACTCGAGGTTACGCTTGTGTAGCAATGGAAAACCAAATCGAACGACTCTCTTATGAGTCAATTAAAGCAGGTCTCTGAGAATTCTATCTCACGGGTAAATATGTACAGTTTTTATTTTTATTTTTATGCTTTTAACCTTTTGATAATAAATGCTGAATCGTTCGCTATAAAGTATTAAATTCATATTCAATAAATTTAGGTATAATAAACCGAAATTATTGATATCATACAAAAATTTATTACATCACTGCAAAATTTACCTTTTATTTATAAGGTATAAATATCTTTAATCAATCAATCCAAAATATTTCAAAAATTCATCATGAGTAAAATTAGGTAATATAGCCGAAATTACTTTACCCAAAAGAGAGACTTATATTTTTGTAAATATTTGATTGATTAAAGTGGGATAAAAGACCAAAAAGATTTTCTATTTTTATTCTTTTTACCTTGTTTTTAAAATTAATATATAACTATATTATTTTAAATGAAAAATTGTAAAATTAATCTATATAAATAATATTAATAATATGAAATTTTATTTTATGCAATTTAAATTTAAGTTTGGTGTAAATTTAAAAACAAAAATGTACTTTATTTCATTAAGTTAAAAATTGATTTCTAAAAATGCGTCGTAAGTTAAACATTAGGTCGTTGAACCGAAATTGCTTTACCCGAGGGCGGGGCGACAAATTTTGTCATCATTATTTTTAATCTTATTGATTTAAAGTATGCCAAAAACATTAAAAAACTCAAAAAAAAATCTTTGCTTTTAAAAACAACGCTTTAAAAATGACAAATTTTAAAATTTTGTCGAGGGACGAACTAGGTAAACATACCGAAACGACCTCAATTTAAAAAGAAACAAAATTTTAAATTAATTAATTATTTGTTTTTATAAGTTAAAGGTTATTATTTAAAAAAAAAAAAAAAAAAAAAAAGGCACCCCATGCGATCGCATGGGATATACCCTATAACCTCATGCGATCACATGAGGCTGAAATACTGGACAGATTGATAAAATGCACGAGCTGCTCTCTGTCTTCCCCATTTTTACACACACACATACGCAAAAACCCTCAAAACTCTCCCTAAAATCATCATTTTTCAACCAAAATTCACCAAATTTCTTGCTATAATCCGCTCTAATCATGCGTTTGTTCAGAAATTTTTCAAAGAAGGTAATGATTCCACCCCTAAAACTCTTTAAATTCGAATTATAGTGTTCTTGACTAATTTTTACCTAATTTAATTTTGATGATTTCTAGCTTAATTAGAGTTAAATTGTTAGTATATTATGCTTGTATAACCTATATTGATGCTATTTGTCATGATTTGAAGCCTTAAACTTCAAATTTTTTAAAAATCTAAGGTTTGTGTTCTTGAGCAATTTTGGGCTTTTTGATATAAACAGGTTATGGCCGATTTTTGTTATGAATTATTGCTAAATTAAGTAGTGTAATATGTTTAGGTTGCTAAATGATCCAAACTTTGATCCTAAACATGATTTTTGAGCATCAAAGTGAACTTTTTAAGTCTAAAATTCATGAACTTGATTAATTTGATATGAATGCCATTTGAAACTTGTTTAATTGCTAGTAATGGTTATTTTGACATGTTATTTAAGATTAATACTTATGAACATTGTATACATTTTCATATATGCTTATTTGAAAAAATGTAGAATTGTTAAAAATATGAAAATGTGTATAAGTTTAATATGAATTAAGCATGTTATTGTAATTGTTTTAAGTTATTATTTTGCTAACACTAATGCATTATTTGGATGCACAAAATTTGTGTTTAATGTGTTTTGCAGAGAAATACATATACTGACGGTGCATCATCGTCTAGACGAGCTGAGCAAGAACCACAGTCAGAGATGCCACCAGAGCCACAGCAAGAACCACAGCCAGAGATGCCACCGGAACCACAACAACAAGAACAACACCACTATCATAATCAACACCTACCATATTATGAACCGAATCTACAATTTTTTACTGCCTACGTACAATTTCCACTTCATCAGTTAATAATAAGCTCAAGAGTTCATGAAGAGGAATTACATCCCAATCTGAGGTTTGAGCGAAACTGGATAGATTACCCGACGTACCAAAGTAATAAATTTAAGCTTTACACCAAAAATGTGGAGGTACCAAGGGTAATAGATTG
This sequence comes from Rutidosis leptorrhynchoides, assembly GCF_046630445.1. Classification (NCBI taxonomy): domain Eukaryota; kingdom Viridiplantae; phylum Streptophyta; class Magnoliopsida; order Asterales; family Asteraceae; genus Rutidosis; species Rutidosis leptorrhynchoides. The sequence continues at coordinate 681,021,840 of NC_092333.1, forward strand.
GAGACCTTTGGAAGAAGTCAACCTAGCTAACTCAGTTAGGCTGTTGCTAATCCAAAGGTATGGGAACTCTTCTTTTCCTGATTGGGAACATTTGTTTACCACTCGTAGGCGTATATATAGAGAATGGTGTGTTGAATTGCTTAGCACTATAGAGTAAAATAATGAAGTTACTATGTTAGGAGATAAAATTTTTATTAGATTTCTTATAGGTGGTACAATGTACAGAATGTCCATATTGGACATGGCTAGAGCTCTATTAATCTACACCCCCGCTGAAATTAGCACACCTGATTGCAATAGTTTAATTGCCGAAGGTGAAAGACTAGATAGAGATTTTGACGCTAATGCCATATGGAGGCGTATGTCAAGATTTAGGGAATTTACACGGGGGGGGGGGGGGGGGGAAGACACTCCTAGTTAGATATTGACAGGGCAGAACTCCGGGTAATACATAGATACATAGATTTTTAGCAAACTCGATTACACAAAGGGGTAGAAATAAGAAGAAAATGACCCTAAATGATCTATTCTATCTTAAGTGTATTCGAGACCCGAGGAGCTTTGTTAATATTCCTTACTGCGTAGGCCACTATTTGTCTAAAGTTGTTGAGGGTATGCAAGCAGGAAGTATTATAGGGGGAGGTATTTTTATTACTCTCATTGGAGAGTACTTAGGTGTAAATAAAGAGCATGGGGGTCCGATGGTAGAAATTGGGGGGCAAGCCGAGAGTATAGGTTTGCAGGTATATCAAGGTGCAAAGGTACTAAAATGGAGACACAATATGCCAATACCATATCAGGGCAGACACCCACAGGTAGAGAGGGGTTCGGATGAGGAGATGGAGGAAGCAGATGACATCAGGGATGTCATTAGGGATAGTTATACTGATGTTTATCAGCATATGTATGAGGTAGAAATGAATAACCAGGATAGGCATCATCAGTATGAGCAGTGGAGAGCCGCGGATGAGTATGAGCAATCCAAGAGACGCCAGCATGATAGTTGGGTAGTTCATCAGCACCAAATCATGAGCCAGATATCATATCAGGTACCACAAAACTACATCCCGACTCGGCCTGCTTTTTATCCACCACATCAACCCAACATCCGACCACCCTTTAACCTGTACGACCCTAACCAAGCCTATCATAACACCTATCACCAACCATGGAACCCGAGCGATGATATGAACTGGAATCCATATCCAAATTCATAGTGTTCCATTTGGTGATTTCTTATCTTTTATCACTTTTATCTAATTTTGTTTAAACATTTGATATTATGATATTTTTATGTAATTTTTAACATTTTTATTATTTTGTACTAATATTTCAATTTTGTAATTTGAAAATGGGATATTAAATCCCATTTCAAATTACCATGCATGTGTATATTTGTATTGTATGTATATTGTCAATTGTACACAACAGGGTAAAACAGCGAACTTTCAAAGACTGGCATTAAGTTTAGCAAAAGCAACTAATTTTGACGACAAATGCAAAATATATGTGAAATAACAAATAACGGAACGAACAAAAGATGTACACCATTTATCATTTAAACAAACAATAATATGTTTGGAAACTTTGGTAAAATTTTAATCATTTTTCTACGCTAATAGCCCTCATGAATTTAAATTTTTACTGATTTCTTGCAAATGAGGGCATTGCAAGTTCTTAAATGTGGGAAGGGATTAAATTCTTTCGATTTAAACATTAATTTATACACTTAGTTTAATTGCCAAATTTTGTGAAAATTTGAAGAAAAAAAATTCAATTAAATGAATTCAAAATCATGTTTATATATATTTATGAACGATAAAACTAGGTGTTAATACCGAAATTATTGTTAACTCGGAAAGGACATAAATTGAGAAACAACCCAAAATTCTTGAATTCATTTAAAATGGAATAGAGGAGAATAAAAAGGCAAAGAAAGAAATAAAATAAAAGCTAAGTGTGGGAAGAATGCACCAAGTTTTTTAAAACATATATCATATATATTTGTACAAGATTATTGCAGGTACTTTTGTTTTGAACTAAACTAATCAGTTTTACCCAATTTACTGTAATATATTTGAAAGAAAGATAGATCTACACGATGAATCAATTCCATCATTAAAAGGAAGTAAAGTCTTCCAAAAAAGATACGCGGTTCTTGATTTAGGTCAAGAAGTTGTCGTCCAGACCAGCTGTAGGTTGACGAAAAATCTAGAAAAGTCATCAGTAAAATCAGCAGGAAATCCACGGACCTCAGCATCAAACAGGGTCGCCATGTGGTCAGATTTATCCTAACCATGAGAAGAATTTATCTCGTAAAATGGGGAGGGCGCCGTGCAAATTAGCTTGATAAGACTAATGAATCAGACCCCCAGAAAAGGATAATCTCCTTAAAGATTAAAAATCATCTTTTAAGCCTGATTTTACTCAATCCTTGAGATTGACCTTAAAGATTGAGAATTCAAACTCATGAAAAACGATGATATCAAAACTCGAGCTTGAACGAGAAAATATTTTTAATCAAAAATACAAACCGATTTGTTTTCTGAAAACCTATTTTCAATGCGTTCATTACCATTGAACGTAAAATCCTGAGAATTCACCGGAATTCATTAGGTCACCTGAATCAAATCGGGCGTCAACCGTGAGAATGGTGATTGCATAGCATGGTCGAAGACCGGACCTTGTGCCAGACCGAAAAACTATAAGGTGATCTTTGTTATTGCTCCTACAAAGGATAGTAATTACATCCGACACGTTGTAGACCATGAATAACTGCATGTCATTAGACATTGCCTTAACAGTTTCTTGTTCTCGCTTTCCTTTACAACCAGACGGTAGTTTGCCGAAAGGTAATATACGGAACAAGTAAACTGGATGTGTGCTTTTCGATACAGTGATAGCAGTGGATTACACGAACCTAAAAGTTTTAGCCAAAATGTCACATCCCCCAAAATGGACCAGGGGTAATTGTGACCAATCATATCATAACACATTTGTATAAACGAGAACGACTCTATATGAGACTTTTTAAATAAAACCTTTGTTAATAAAACAGCGGAAGTAGTAATACATGTTTACATTATTATTAAAACGTAAAATAAATATTTATGAACTAAAATATAATATGCGATGTGGACTCCATGCAAGCATCAAATCTATCATCACAAAGTTGCAAACAGCTAGCTCAATCATCACCTGAGACAAAACATGCTTAAAGTGTCAACCAAAAAGGTTGAGTGAAATTCACAGGTTTATAAATAATATCCAAAGTTTTAGACCACAAGATTTAGTTTAAAGTTGATTGATTTAGAAATATCAATCTAAAAGTGTTGCTGCATTTTGTAATATCGCTACTAAACAAGTTTACCCTATGACACCTTGTACTGTCAGTGTCGTGGAATCATTATTATGTAACCAAAGACCAACAGTCGAATCGTTAGAGACGTTACTCTCAATAGGCCTACTAACAATAATTAAGTTTGCATTTAAACGTAGCAATTAACGATATTACGGTAGGGATTTAGCATGAATCAAAGCATGACAGCATAGTTAACAATTTAGTACTTGTGTCTAAGCGTAAAACAGTTATAAAGCAAGCATGTGTCTCACCCCAAAAGTTGTAAAACAGTTATAAAACAGTAAAAAGTGGGGCTATGAAGTTCACCTTATTAGCACAAAAGAGTATTCCACGAAAAAATTGAACGGAAGGACGTGACCGAGATCTCAACCTAGAGATAGAACGTATGATCAGAAATTGCCTAACAGACAATAGTATATAGTACTATATTGATAGTAATGGTTCACTAAAGAATTTCCATTTTCGGAAGGTTACTATTTATGAAAAGTTTCCACTTATAGTAATTTTCCAATTTTAGAAAGTTCGGGTTAATCTTTAGCAAGACGTTGTATAACTTTACTCAAACTTCGTTGCTATCAAATAAGTCATGAATGACCAGATATAACCGGGAGCCCAGGACTCTTGACCAGAATCTAAGTCATGGCATTCGAGATACACAAGCTTACCCATAAATGGCAACCTAGACATCATTCACTTACGACCGTGAGTAGCGATGAAGTTCACATGAATTGTACATTATCTTTGATTAACCTTCACTTTAGGTTTATATGTTATTATATATATTATACGGAGTATTATATTTATTAATGTATTAACAATTTGATTTGATTATCTTACATTATATACTATAAGTTATTATTATTAAATTAGTATAGTTATAAAATAAGTGTTTATTAATAATGTATTGTTATTAACTTACATTATAAGCATTATACTTTATTATATAGTATACTTAGTTATTAACCGTAAGTTATAATAATAATAATATTAATTTAGTATATGTAATATACTTATGTTAATTGAAAATCATACTAATATATGTTAATTCGAATATTAATTCATTAAATATTATATTTATAATTTTTATAAACTTAGTTAATTATACAATTCAGTAGGATATTTTATAAAAATAATTTTATCAAGTTTTTGTATTTATTTCCCACTTTTCTTTATATATATACTCGGTTTATATTAATCAAATTTAATTAGGTAATAAATATTAAATCAACCTAAATAAATAATTTTATATTTTTACAGGTTCTATATTATGTAAAAATGTTATAAAAATTATTAAGTCAAATTTTATATCAAAATATTATTTATTTAATGTTTTCTAATTATTTAACCATTGTAATCGGCCTATAATTAAATAAATAAGAAAAATAATTTAAAATTAATTTTTATATTTTTTTTTTAAAGTATCTAGTGATGCTACTAATCATATAAAAATTTTATAAAAATATTTAATACACGTTTTGTAACAACCCAAACCAAACTACGAACAAACCCGCTCGAAATATCACAAAAAAAAATTATTTCTCTGTACAGCAAATGGCGCGGCGCGCCATATGGCCGCCCGGCGCGCCAAACTGATCTGTCCAAAAAGTCTTTAAACGTGAAAAAGATTGGCCACTTCCCGACATCTTTAGACGAAACGCTTTTAACAACAAGTTCCAATATGTAAAACTAACACGATTCAAACATAAAATAATTTTTACAAAGTGGGGCCCACATCGGTCGTTTTACGAGTTTCATACAAAAGTTTGAGTTTCGACCACATTAAGTTTAAATACCAAACAACATTATGAGCATGGTGTTTTGGGTTAAACTACCCAAGCCTCGGTCAAACTCCAAAAGCTAACACTTCCAAAAGGCATCCCCTATCAACAAGCGGGAACTCTACTCCAAAATAATGCCCTTACCCTTGTCCACAACCGAACCTATAAAAAGGTAAACAACGAGAGGGTAAGCAAAGCTTAGTGAATGCAATAATTATACATACACATATATAATATATCTACTTGCAAACACTTACACAATACCGTACACAAGCTAGCAATTCGACAACCATGCAAAACATTATGCGTATACCAATAACCGCAATTCACATTGAGCTAGCAATAACAAAAGCATATATTTCATAATCAAGTATGCTAATGCACAATTCATACAACCATGGTTAACCAATCGTAAAAGGAATGGTACTCTAATTTCCCATTGGTGTTCATAACAACCGTTAGTGCACAACACATATGTCACTAACCCTTGGACAACACATATCCGTTTATAAAATCGTTAGTGTACAACACATATAACACTAAATCGGACAACACATATCCATTCATAAATCATTAGTATACAACACATATAACACTAAATTGGACAACATATATCCGTTCTCAAAAACGTTAGCGTACAATGCATATATCACTAACTTGGACAACACATATCCATTTCTACAAGTAAACACATCAGATACGTACATGTATACTTATTCCACTCACCTTACGCCTTTGGTGAATCAATAAACCAAGCTTGAATCTTCAAGGTAACGCACCTATTACAAAGTACATATAATCAATCAACCATCCAAGTTGGTCAAACCCACAACACTCACCACTATTAGGTCATTTTGACCCATTTGAACACTTAACCCTAAAATTGTGTCATCTTTCGCCAAAACCCTAACATTAGCCAAGTTAGGTCTTAAAACACCTTTTAACACTAAGTTTATACATTAATCACAAACATTAACCAACCTAGGTCCATTTTGACCCGTTTAACCAATTTAAGGTCAACACACCCATTTCGGGTCACCCATTAACCCACACAACACCTACTTACATATATATATATATATATATATATATATATATATATATATATATATATATATATAGGTGTGCTAGCAATTTACTAACTGCTTAAGGTTCATTAACAATAATTAATACTTGAAAAACCCTAGTTAGTCCTCTTTGAGTCAACATAACCCAAATTCACCCAAAACACCCAATTTACTAACAAAGTGGGTTTTAAGTTCACCATAAACCCTAACTCTAACCCTTACACAAAATTGAATCAAGAAATCAAGATTAAAGCATACCACTCCCACCAAAACGTAGCTAGGAAGTAGATGAACAACTTTAGAACTTGAGCTTAAGCAAGAATCCTCCTTCTTCTTCTCCAAAATGAGTTTTCTCTCACTAGGTTATCACTTTCTCTCTAGAATTGAATGGATGAGGTTGAAGTAGATGGAAATGGAGTTAATGAGGCTCCATAAACTGATCTAAGGCCTTAAAGTCAGCCCTTTTGTGAATTTACCAAATTGCCCTCAAAATATCTAATTTAAAAGAAAGAAGGAATCTGTCACAGACAAACGGCGCGGCGCGCCAAAAGGCCGCTCGCCACGCCAAATGCCCAGACCAGATTCTGCCTTCTTTTTAAATTATGAAACGAACACCCACACTTCAAAGATCATATTTACGCATATGTACGGTGAAATATTTGGGTCTTACAACTCTCCCCCACTTATTCGGATTGCGTCCTCGCGATCCAAGAGACATGACAAGAAGGAAGATAAACTAACACGAATTCTTCGGGCTCCCAAGTAAACTCGGAACCTTTACTACGACGCCATTGGACATTAAAAGTCCTAACCTCCTTATGTCTCAACCTTTTGACCTTCTCATCGAGGATAGCAATCGGTTCCTCAATATACTCTAACTTATTGTTTAGTTCAATCTCGTCTAACGGCACCCACGAAGAATCATCCGCAAGACACTTACGGAGATGGGAAACATGAAATGTATTATGGATCCCCGCAAGCTCTTCGGGTAATTCCAAACGATAAGCAACTTCACCAACACGATCCAAAACTTTAAATGGCCCAATAAACCGAGGAGCTAACTTCCCCCATTTTCTAAACCGAATAATCCCTTTCCATCGCAAAACCTTAAGCATCACCATGTCACCTTCTTGAAATTCGATCGTTCGTCTACGTTTATCGGCATACGACTTTTGTCTATCTTGAGCCTTCTTTAAATGATCCCGAATAATATCAATTTTGTTATTTGTCTCCAAAACCAAATCGGTACTCCCGATTTCTCCTTGACCCACTTCACCCCAACAAATTGGAGTTCGACACCTACTCCCATAAAGCATCTCATAAAGTGGCATCCCGATACTAGTGTGATAACTATTATTGTACGAGAATTCCACCAAAGGCAAATGCTCATCCCAACTACCACCGAAATCAATAATACACGCCCGTAACATATCCTCCAATGTTTGATTTGTACGTTCGATTTGACCGTCTGTTTGAGGATGATACGCCGTGCTCAATTTCAATTGCGTACCCATATCTTCGTGAAACTTTTCCCAAAACCGAGATGTAAAACGAGTATCTCTTTCTGAAACAATAGATATAGGAACCCCGTGTCTCGATACTACTTCCTTGACAAACAACTTAGCCAAGGCCTTTGACGATATTGCTTCTTTAATGGGAAGAAACAAAGCACTTTTCGTCAATCGATCAACTATTACCCAAATCGAATCAAATTGGGTTCTCGCCGTTTTAGGTAACTTTGTAATGAAATCCATGGTAATGTACTCCCATTTCCACTTCGAGATTTCTAACGGTTGTAACTTACCATACGGCTTTTGGTGCTCGGCCTTAACTTGCAAACACGTGACGCATTGCTCGACATACTTCACAACATCATGTTTCATGCCCGGCCACCAATAATCCTTCCTCAAATCATGATACATTTTCGTCGCGCCCAGATGAATGGAGTACTTTGACTTATGTGCTTCATCAAGTAGCACCCGCCGGTAATCCCCCATCTTAGGCACCCACACCCTTCCTTGAAAAGACAACAACCTACGCGAACCCGTAGTAATGAATTCCGATTGCCCCATAATTCGTCCCGCATGCTTGTTGTGAACGTAAGCCTCTATTTGAGTCACACCAAGTTTTTCAAGAAAATCGTTAGTAATAATCATACGTAAAAATCCCAATCGTAACGCTGGGTGGTGACTCTTTCGACTTAACACATCCGCGACCACATTCGCCTTGCCCGGATGATAAAGTATTTCACAATCATAGTCTTTTACCACATCCATGTGACGATAATTCAAATCCCATTGATTAAAGAGATGTTTCAAGCTCTTATGATCCGAATAAATCGTACTCTTAACACCATACAAGTAATGGCGCCAAATTTTCAACGCATACACAACCGCCGCCAACTCAAGATCATGAGTCGGATATCTCGTTTCGTGTTCCTTTAATTGTCGCGAGGCATATGTAGTGACCCGAACTTTTCCATGTCTATATATATTAATTGAGATTGATATTTACATGATTAAATGTTTCCAACATGTTAAGCAATCAAACTTGTTAAGACTTGATTAATTGAAATATGTTTCATATAGACAATTGACCACCCAAGTTGACCGGTGATTCACGAACGTTAAAACTTGTAAAAACTATATGATGACATATATATGGATATATATATATAGTTAACATGATATTATGATAAGTAAACATATCATTAAGTATATTAACAATGAACTACATATGTAAAAACAAGACTACTAACTTAATGATTTTTAAACGAGACATATATGTAACGATTATCGTTGTAAAGACATTTAATGTATATATATCATATTAAGAGATATTCATACATGATAATATCATGATAATATAATAATTTAAAATCTCATTTGATATTATAAACATTGGGTTAACAACATTTAACAAGATCGTTAACCTAAAGGTTTCAAAACAACACTTACATGTAACGACTAACGATGACTTAACGACTCAGTTAAAATGTATATACATGTAGTGTTTTAATATGTATTTATACACTTTTGGAAGACTTCAATACACTTATCAAAATACTTCTACTTAACAAAAATGCTTACAATTACATCCTCGTTCAGTTTCATCAACAATTCTACTCGTATGCACCCGTATTCGTACTCGTACAATACACAGCTTTTAGATGTATGTACTATTGGTATATACACTCTAATGATAAGCTCTTAGCAGCCCATGTGAGTCACCTAACACATGTGGGAACCATCATTTGGAAACTAGCATGAAATATCTCATAAAATTACAAAAATATGAGTAATCATTCATGACTTATTTACATGAAAACAAAATTACATATCCTTTATATCTAATCCATACACCAACGACCAAAAACACCTACAAACACTTTCATTCTTCAATTTTCTTCATCTAATTGATCTCTCTCAAGTTCTATCTTCAAGTTCTAAGTGTTCTTCATAAATTCTACAAGTTCTAGTTACATAAAATCAAGAATACTTTCAAGTTTGCTAGCCCACTTCCAATCTTGTAAGGTGATCATCCAACCTCAAGAAATCTTTGTTTCTTACAGTAGGTTATCATTCTAATACAAGGTAATAATCATATTCAAACTTTGATTCAATTTCTATAACTATAACAATCTTATTTCAAGTGATGATCTTACTTGAACTTGTTTTCGTGTCATGATTCTGCTTCAAGAACTTCGAGCCATCCAAGGATCCGTTGAAGCTAGATCCATTTTTATCTTTTCCAGTAGGTTTATCCAAGGAAATTAAGGTAGTAATGATATTCATAACATCATTCGATTCATACAAATAAAGCTATCTTATTCGAAGGTTTAAACTTGTAATCACTAGAACATAGTTTAGTTAATTCTAAACTTGTTCGCAAACAAAAGTTAATCCATCTAACTTGACTTTTAAAATCAACTAAACACATGTTCTATATCTATATGATATGCTAACTTAATGATTTAAAACCTGGAAACACGAAAAACACCGTAAAACCGGATTTACGCCGTTGTAGTAACACCGCGGGCTGTTTTGGGTTAGTTAATTAAAAACTATGATAAACTTTGATTTAAAAGTTGTTATTCTGAGAAAATGATTTTTATTATGAACATGAAACTATATCCAAAAATTATGGTTAAACTCAAAGTGGAAGTATGTTTTCTAAAATGGTCATCTAGACGTCGTTCTTTCGACTGAAATGACTACCTTTACAAAAACGACTTGTAACTTATTTTTCCGACTATAAACCTATACTTTTTCTGTTTAGATTCATAAAATAGAGTTCAATATGAAACCATAGCAATTTGATTCACTCAAAACGGATTTAAAATGAAGAAGTTATGGGTAAAACAAGATTGGATAATTTTTCTCATTTTAGCTACGTGAAAATTGGTAACAAATCTATTCCAACCATAACTTAATCAACTTGTATTGTATATTATGTAATCTTGAGATACCATAGACACGTATACAATATTTCGACCTATCATGTCGACACATCTATATATATTTCGGAACAACCATAGACACTCTATATGTGAATGTTGGAGTTAGCTATACATGGTTGAGGTTGATTCCAAAATATATATAGTTTGAGTTGTGATCAATACTGAGATACATATACACTGGGTCGTGGATTGATTCAAGATAATATTTATCGATTTATTTTTGTACATCTAACTGTTGACAACTAGTTGTAGGTTACTAACGAGGACAGCTGACTTAATAAACATAAAACATCAAAATATATTAAAAGTGTTGTAAATATATTTTGAACATACTTTGATATATATGTATATATTGTTATAGGTTCGTGAATCAACCAGTGGCCAAGTCTTACTTCCCGACGAAGTAAAAATCTGTGAAAGTGAGTTTCATTTACCCTTTTTACTCTTTACGTTTTTGGGCTGAGAATACATGCAAATGCTTTATTAACTGTTTTACAATATTTACATGCGTGAGTTTCATTAATCCCTTTTTAAATGCTTTTGCAATATATATTTTTGGGACTGAGAATACATGCGCTGTTTTTATAACTGTTTTACGAAATAGACACAAGTAATTGAAACTACATTATATGGTTGAATGATCGAAATCGAATATGCCCCTTTTTATTAAGTCTGGTAATCTAAGAATTAGGGAACAGACACCCTAATTGACGCGAACTCTAAAGATAGATCTATTGGGCCTAACAAACCCCATCCAAAGTACTGGATGCTTTAGTACTTCGAAATTTATATCATATCCGAAGGGTGTCCCGGAATGATGGGGATATTCTTATATATGCATCTTGTTAATGTCGGTTACCAGGTGTTCACCATATGAATGATTTTTATCTCTATGTATGGGATGTGTATTGAAATATGAAATCTTGTGGTCTATTATTATGATTTGATATATATAGGTTAAACCTATAACTCACCAACATTTTTGTTGACGTTTTAAGCATGTTTATTCTCAGGTGATTATTAAGAGCTTCCGCTGTCGCATACTTAAATAAGGACGAGATTTGGAGTCCATGCTTGTATGATATTGTGTAAAAACTGCATTCAAGAAACTTATTTTGTTGTAACATATTTGTATTGTAAACCATTATGTAATGGTCGTGTGTAAACAGGATATTTTAGATTATCATTATTTGATAATCTACGTAAAGCTTTTTAAACCTTTATTGATGAAATAAAGGTTATGGTTTGTTTTAAAATGAATGCAGTCTTTGAAAAATGTCTCATATAGAGGTCAAAACCTCGCAACGAAATCAATTAATATGGAACGTTTTTAATCAATAAGAACGGGACATTTCAGCATAAGCGATGACTTTACCCCTTTGCATTACAACACACCCGAGCCCATTTAACGAAGCATCACAATAAACTGTCATGTCTTCCACTCCTTCCGGCAACACTAACACCGGAGCTTGACACAACTTCTCTTTTAACAATTGAAAAGCAATTTCTTGTTCGTTCTCCCAATTAAACCTCGCGTTCTTCCTTGTCAATTTTGTCAATGAAGAAGCAATCTTAGAAAAGTCTTGGATAAACCGATGATAATAACCGGCCAATCCGAGGAAACTTCGGACTTCCGTAGGCGTAGTCGGTTGTCTCCAACTCTTCATCGTTTCTATCTTCCCCGGATCTACTTGAATACCTTCTTTGTTCATAATGTGGCCAAGGAATTGAACCTCCCTTAGCCAAAATTCACATTTGGAGAACTTAGCATACAACTTCTCCTTTCGTAACGTCTTCAATACTTTGCGCAAATGACGTTCATGTTCGTTCATACTCTTCGAATAAACAAGTCTATCGTCAATGAACACAATTACCGACTTGTCCAACATAGGTTGGCACACTCGGTTCATAAGGTCCATGAATGCCGCCGGTGCATTCGTAAGACCAAAAGGCATAACCACAAACTCAAAATGCCCATAACGTGTTCGAAAAGCCGTTTTTTCGATATCTTCCTCACGGACCCGCATTTGGTGATAATCGGACCGTAGGTCGATTTTAGAGAAATACGTTGCACCTTGGAGTTGGTCAAACAAATCGTCAATCCTAGGCAAAGGATAACGATTCTTGATCATCACTTTATTTAACTCCCGGTAATCGATGCACATCCGCATACTACCATCCTTCTTTTTCACGAATAAAACCGGAGCGCCCCATGGCGAAGCACTCGGTCGAATAAAACCCTTTTCAAGCAATTCTTGGGTTTGATTTAACAACTCTTGCATTTCCGTTGGTGCTAAACGATAAGGAGTTTTAGCAATGGGAGTAGCCCCTGGAACCAACTCAATGCGAAATTCAACTTGTCTTTCCGCCGGAACACCCGGTAACTCATCCGTAAAAATGTCTTCAAATTCACTAACCATCGGAATTTCACGAATGGGTGGTGACTCATCACGAGTATCAACAACATGGGCAAGAAAGGCCATGCCACCACTAACAAGGAAACGACGTGCTCGTGCAAAAGAACATATCGGCACAAGTCTTCTTCGCTTATCGCCATGAATAATTAACTCTCCCCCACTTGGGGTCTTCACACGAATAAATTTTTCATGGCATGCAATATCGGCTCTATTATGATCGAGCCAATCCATACCCACAACAATATCGAAATCGCCCAAGGTCATCGGAATGAGATCTATCTTAAAGTTTTCGGCACCAAACACAACATCACAATTTTTACACACGTCGACCACTAGCACCGTCTTTCCGTCCGCTATTCCGACTTCTATCAGACGACTTAACTTAGCTAACGGTCTATTAAGTTTAGGCACAAATTTAGGAGACACAAACGACAAATTTGCACCGCTATCGAAAAGAATCCTTGCCGGATTAGAATTGACCATGAAAGTACCTGAGACAACTTCGTTCGATTGTTTGGCTTCATCGTTGGTCATCAAATAGTTGTGACCCCTCACCGTACCCGCCACCTTCTCTAACCACTTAACATTATCATTGCGCAACTCGGGACACTCGGGCCTTTTGTGCCCTTCTTTACCACAATTGAAACAAGTAAATTTGGGTGTGGAAGGTGAGTTGGGGCAATCACGAGAGATGTGACCTTTTTGCCCACAAGTATAGCAAGTGGGTACATGACCACCGGAGCCACCTTTCTTCACACTATTAACACTTTCGGAGCCCTTCTTGTTCTTTTTGTTGGAAAAGCTCGATTGACTCGAATTCTCGAACTTCCTCTTTCCAAAAGTAAAACTACTCTTTCTCAACACAAGCGCTTCAAAACCCTTCGCCATATTGAACAATTCATCAAAGCTCTTCACCACGTTCACACTAATTTTCTCTTGATAGTTATCATTTAAGATTCGATAGAAATCTTCTTTCAACATTTTATCATTCCCGACATACTCCGGGCAAAATTGGGTCTTGGACAAAAACACGGATTTGAGAGTGTTCAAATCCATCGACCCTTGCCTCAAGGAACGTAGTTCATCCTTAAGCCTTGTAAGATCTGCCGAAGTTCGGTATTCATTGAAAAACTCCACCTTGAATTCATCCCATGTGAACGCCATGCATTGTTCTTCGCCATAAAGTCGGATCTTCGCGTCCCACCACAATTTAGCATCACCTCTTAACATGCTACAACCATCACCTCTTAGCATCCCTTTTTAAATGCTTTTGCAATATATATTTTTGGGACTGAGAATACATGCGCTGTTTTTATAACTGTTTTACAAAATAGACACAAGTAATTGAAACTACATTATATGGTTGAATGATCGAAATCGAATATGCCCCTTTTTATTAAGTCTGGTAATCTAAGAATTAGGGAACAGACACCCTAATTGACGCGAACTCTAAAGATAGATCTATTGGGCCTAACAAACCCCATCCAAAGTACCGGATGCTTTAGTACTTCGAAATTTATATCATATCCGAAGGGTGTCCCGGAATGATGGGGATATTCTTATATATGCATCTTGTTAATGTCGGTTACCAGGTGTTCACCATATGAATGATTTTTATCTCTATGTATGGGATGTGTATTGAAATATGAAATCTTGTGGTCTATTATTATGATTTGATATATATAGGTTAAACCTATAACTCACCAACATTTTTGTTGACGTTTTAAGCATGTTTATTCTCAGGTGATTATTAAGAGCTTCCGCTGTCGCATACTTAAATAAGAACGAGATTTGGAGTCCATGCTTGTATGATATTGTGTAAAAACTGCATTCAAGAAACTTATTTTGTTGTAACATATTTGTATTGTAAACCATTATGTAATGGTCGTGTGTAAACAGGATATTTTAGATTATCATTATTTGATAATCTACGTAAAGCTTTTTAAACCTTTATTGATGAAATAAAGGTTATGGTTTGTTTTAAAATGAATGCAGTCTTTGAAAAACGTCTCATATAGAGGTCAAAACCTCGCAACGAAATCAATTAATATGGAACGTTTTTAATCAATAAGAACGGGACATTTCAGTTGGTATCAGAGCGTTGGTCTTAGAGAACCAGAAAATTTGCATTAGTGTGTCTTATCAAGTTTGTTAGGATGCATTAGTGAGTCTGGACTTCGACCGTGTTTTCTTTAAAAATGATTGCTTAACATTTTTGTTGGAAACTATATATTTTTAACATATGAATATTATGTGATATATTAATCTCTTATCGTGTTTGATATTATGTGATAGATGTCTACCTCTAGAACAAGTCCCATTGACTCACCTAATAATAATGAAGAGTCAAATGTAAATTGGAATGATTCGTGGACTGATTCACAAGTTCCCGAAGAGGAACCGGAAGAAGAGTCGGAACCGCAAGAAGAATCGGAACCGGAAGAAGAATCGGAACCGGAAGAAGAAATAGAACCGGTGGAGGAGATAATAAAACGGTTAAGTAAAAGAAAATCCTCAACCAACCGACCAAGGTTAATTATGGTCAATGGTGTTTCCGCCAAGGAAGCAAAATATTGGGAGGATTACCAATTCTCCGATGAATCGGATTTCGACGAGAATTCTGATGATGTTATAGAAATTACCCCAACTGAATTTAAAAAGGCAAAAGAAAATAATAAGGGAAAGGGCATAAAAATAGAGAAATCTAATTCCAACCCCGATGAACTTTATATGTATCGTCAACCCCCGAAGTCCTTAAGTTGTAACAATGACCCGAGAACCTCTAAACCACCAGGTTTTTCTAAACCAATGTGGATAACGACGGCTCGTATTAGGGGAACATCATATATCCCTAGAAACTTGGCAAAACGAACCAAAACCGAACAAGAAGAAACGAGCGAGTCAGAATAAGATAGTTATATTCGTGTGGTGTAATATATGTAATATAGTGTGCTTATGCTTTATGATATATGTAAAAATTGCTTGTATTAATAAGTATTTTTTTATGAATCTAACTCTTGTCTATTTTACAGTATAAAAACACAAAATGGATAGACAACCCAATATTTTAAGAGACCTACCCGGAGACATGATTGATGAAATCTTGTCTAGAGTCGGTCAGAATTACTCGGCACAACTATTTAAGGCGAGATCAGTTTGTAAGACATTCGAAGAACGTTCCAAGAATGCCTTGGTTTATAAAAGGCTTTCGTTCGGAAGATGGGGAATATCACATTGGGAAATCCATAAGTTACGATGTGTTTACTTTGACGCATATATTGCGGGGAACCCAAATGCTATTTTACGCAACGGGTTAAGAAATTATTTTGACTCAGTATATCCGAATATAGGACTTCGTGATTTAGAAAAAGCGGCTAACATGCAACATAAAGAAGCATGTTATGCTTACGGGTTAGTAATGTTCACTTCTCACCAAAGTGAGAACAAGAACATCGGGCTACAACTATTAAACAAAATGTTCCCACAAGTGACGGAGTCGATAATTGGGGTAAGAAATGAGGTTTTTAGGTTATTACGAGACTGTTGGTCATTACATAACCCTCGTCCCTTTGATGACGTTACAACACGCTGTCTTATCAACGGCCATAACGGTTATGTTCCACAAGACCAAGGATGGGAAGTAGTCCTAGTAAAACCAGAATGCATGACTTGTTTCTGGACGTATGAATTACGTGTCTTTATTGCCTTTGCTGAACGACTTGTGTACTAGCTAGAATTATCTTCACAACTATCTTGTATCAAAGTTATTGTATGCTATATTTCATGCTTTATGTAAAATAAGCGGTATTGTAAGTTTGTAAAATATTGTATAAAAGTTTGAACGCGAAATATTATTACAATCAGTTTTTCATATAGAATTGTAGTAGTTGAATTGTATATTAGCTACTAAGTATGAACTTAACGGGTAGGTACTACCCGAATTTAAACTTATAAAATGCTAATATGAAGAAAAAGCTTTTATAAATGAGTTCATATTATGCTACGAAATACTATTAACTACTCTTAATATTATGTATGATTAACTTGTTCCATTTGACTATTTTGAAGGAAATGGCACCGACTACTCGACACACCGTGAATATGAATGAAGAGGAATTCCGTACTTTTCTAGCTTCAAACATAGCCGCAGTACAGGCTGCGCTACATACCAACAATAACCTTGGATCTGGCAGTACAGGAAATCGTGTAGGATGCACCTACAAAGAATTCACTGCCTGCAAACCTTTGGAATTTGATGGAACCGAAGGACCGATCGGATTGAAACGGTGGACCGAGAAGGTCGAATCGGTGTTTGCCATAAGTAAGTGTACTGAAGAGGACAAAGTGAAGTATGCTACGCATACCTTCACAGGTTCTGCGTTAACATGGTGGAATACCTATCTAGAGCAAGTGGGACAAGATGATGCGTACGCACTACCGTGGTCAGCATTCAAGCACTTGATGAACGAGAAGTACCGTCCCAGAACCGAGGTCAATAAGCTCAAGACAGAACTTAGAGGGTTACGAACCCAAGGATTTGATATTACCACGTACGAAAGACGATTCAGAGAATTGTGCCTATTGTGTCCGGGAGCATTCGAAGATGAGGAAGAGAAGATCGACGCGTTTGTGAAAGGATTACCGGAAAGAATCCAAGAAGATTTAAGTTCACACGAGCCCGCCTCCATACAACAGGCATGTAGAATGGCTCACAAACTAGTGAACCAGATTGAAGAAAGAATTAAAGAACAGACTGCTGAAGAGGCCAATGTGAAGCAAGTCAAAAGAAAGTGGGAGGAAAACGGTGATAAGAATCACCAATACAACAACAACAGCAATTACAACAATAATCGCAACAATTATCCCAACAATCACAACATCAATCGCAACTACAACAAACGGCCCAACAACAACAACAACAACAACAACAACAGCAACAACAACTACAACAATCATCCCAACAACAATAATAACCGCAACAACAACAACAATCAGAAGCAGCTATGCCAAAGGTGTGAAAAGTATCACTCGGGGTTCTGCACCAAATTTTGCAACAAGTGTAAAAGAAATGGTCATAGCGCGGCGAAGTGTGAGGTCTACAGACCAGGGGTTAATAGAATGAAAGGAACAAATGGTGTCGGAACGAGTAATGGCGGAGCAAGTAGTGTTGGAGCAAGTTATGCCAATGTAGTTTGTTATAAATGTGGAAAACCGGGCCACATTATTAGAAATTGCCCGAACCAGGAGAACACGAATGGACAAGGCCGCGGAAGAGTTTTCAATATTAATGCGGCAGAGGCACAGGAAGACCCGGAGCTTGTTACGGGTACGTTTCTTATTGACAATAAATCTGCTTACGTTTTATTTGATTCGGGTGCGGATAGAAGCTATATGAGTAGAGATTTTTGTGCTAAATTAAGTTGTCCATTGACGCCTTTGGATAGTAAATTTTTACTCGAATTAGCAAATGGTAAATTAATTTCAGCAGATAATATATGTCGGAATCGAGAAATTAAACTGGTTAGCGAAACATTTAAGATTGATTTGATACCAGTAGAGTTAGGGAGTTTTGATGTGATAATCGGTATGGACTGGTTGAAAGAAGTGAAAGCAGAGATCGTTTGTTACAAAAATGCAATTCGCATTATACGAGAAAAAGGAAAACCCTTAATGGTGTACGGAGAAAAGGGCAACACGAAGCTACATATTATTAGTAATTTGAAGGCACAAAAACTAATAAGAAAAGGTTGCTATGCTGTTCTAGCACACGTCGAGAAAGTACAAACTGAAGAAAAGAGCATCAATGATGTTCTCATTGCAAAAGAATTTCCCGATGTATTTCCGAAAGAATTACCGGGATTACCCCCACATCGATCCGTTGAATTTCAAATAGATCTTGTACCAGGAGCTGCACCAATAGCTCGTGCTCCTTACAGACTCGCACCCAGCGAGATGAAAGAACTGCAAAGCCAATTACAAGAACTTTTAGAGCGTGGTTTCATTCGACCAAGCACATCACCGTGGGGAGCTCCTGTTTTGTTTGTCAAGAAGAAAGATGGTACATTCAGGTTGTGTATCGACTACCGAGAGTTGAACAAACTTACCATCAAGAACCGCTACCCACTACCGAGAATCGACGACTTATTTGATCAACTACAAGGCTCGTCTGTTTATTCAAAGATTGACTTACGTTCCGGGTATCATCAAATGCGGGTGAAAGAAGATGATATTCCAAAGACTGCTTTCAGAACACGTTACGGTCATTACGAGTTTATGGTCATGCCATTTGGTTTAACTAATGCACCAGCTGTGTTCATGGACCTTATGAACCGAGTGTGTGGACCATACCTTGACAAGTTTGTCATTGTTTTCATTGATGACATACTTATTTACTCAAAGAATGACCAAGAACACGGTGAACATTTGAGAAAGGTGTTAGAAGTATTGAGGAAGGAAGAATTGTACGCTAAGTTTTCAAAGTGTGCATTTTGGTTGGAAGAAGTTCAATTCCTCGGTCACATAGTGAACAAAGAAGGTATTAAGGTGGATCCGGCAAAGATAGAAACTGTTGAAAGTGGGAAACCCCGAAAACTCCGAAATACATACGCCAGTTTTTAGGACTAGCTGGTTACTACAGAAGGTTCATCCAAGACTTTTCCAGAATAGCAAAACCCTTGACTGCATTAACGCATAAAGGGAAGAAATTTGAATGGAATGATGAACAAGAGAAAGCGTTTCAGTTATTGAAGAAAAAGCTAACTACGGCACCTATATTGTCATTGCCTGAAAGGAATGATGATTTTGTGATTTATTGTGACGCATCAAAGCAAGGTCTCGGTTGTGTATTAATGCAACGAACGAAGGTGATTGCTTATGCGTCTAGACAATTGAAGATTCGCGAACAAAATTATACGACGCATGATTTGGAATTAGGCACGGTTGTTTTTGCATTAAAGACTTGGAGGCACTACTTATATGGGGTCAAAAGTATTATATATACCGACCATAAAAGTCTTCAACACATATTTAATCAGAAACAACTGAATATGAGGCAGCGTAGGTGGATTGAATTATTGAATGATTACGACTTTGAGATTCGTTACCACCCGGGGAAGGCAAATGTGGTAGCCGATGCCTTGACCAGGAAGGACAGAGAACCCATTCGAGTAAAATCTATGAATATAATGATTCATAATAACCTTACTACTCAAATAAAGGAGGCGCAACAAGGAGTTTTAAAAGAGGGAAATTTAAAGGATGAAATACCCAAAGGATCGGAGAAGCATCTTAATATTCGGGAAGACGGAACCCGGTATAGGGCTGAAAGGATTTGGGTACCAAAATTTGGAGATATGAGAGAAATGGTACTTAGAGAAGCTCATAAAACCAGATACTCAATACATCTTGGAACGGGGAAGATGTACAAGGATCTCAAGAAACATTTTTGGTGGCCGGGTATGAAAGCTGATGTTGCTAAATACGTAGGAGAATGTTTGACGTGTTCTAAGGTCAAAGCTGAGCATCAGAAACCATCAGGTCTACTTCAACAATCTGAAATCCCGGAATGGAAATGGGAAAACATTTCCATGGATTTCATCACTAAATTGCCAAGGACTGCAAGTGGTTTTGATACTATTTGGGTAATAGTTGATCGTCTCACCAAATCAGCACACTTCCTGCCAATAAGAGAAGATGACAAGATGGAGAAGTTAGCACGACTGTATTTGAAGGAAGTCGTCTCCAGACATGGAATACCAATCTCTATTATCTCTGATAGGGATGGCAGATTTATTTCAAGATTCTGGCAGACATTACAGCAAGCATTAGGAACTCGTCTAGACATGAGTACTGCCTATCATCCACAAACTGATGGGCAGAGCGAAAGGACGATACAAACGCTTGAAGACATGCTACGAGCATGTGTTATTGATTTCGGAAACAGTTGGGATCGACATCTACCGTTAGCAGAATTTTCCTACAACAACAGCTACCATTCAAGCATTGAGATGGCGCCGTTTGAAGCACTTTATGGTAGAAAGTGCAGGTCTTCGATTTGTTGGAGTGAAGTGGGGGATAGACAGATTACGGGTCCGGAGATTATACAAGAAACTACCGAGAAGATCATCCAAATTCAACAACGGTTGAAAACCGCCCAAAGTCGACAAAAGAGCTACGCTGACATTAAAAGAAAAGATATAGAATTTGAAATTGGAGAGATGGTCATGCTTAAAGTTGCACCTTGGAAAGGCGTTGTTCGATTTGGTAAACGAGGGAAATTAAATCCAAGGTATATTGGACCATTCAAGATTATTGATCGTGTCGGACCAGTAGCTTACCGACTTGAGTTACCTCAACAACTCGCGGCTGTACATAACACTTTCCACGTCTCGAATTTGAAGAAATGTTTTGCTAAAGAAGATCTCACTATTCCGTTAGATGAAATCCAAATCAACGAAAAACTTCAATTCATCGAAGAACCCGTCGAAATAATGGATCGTGAGGTTAAAAGACTTAAGCAAAACAAGATACCAATTGTTAAGGTTCGATGGAATGCTCGTAGAGGACCCGAGTTCACCTGGGAGCGTGAAGATCAGATGAAGAAGAAATACCCGCATCTATTTCCAGAAGATTCGTCAACACCTTCAACAGCTTAAAATTTCGGGACGAAATTTATTTAACGGGAAGGTACTGTAGTGACCCGAACTTTTCCATGTCTATATATATTAATTGAGATTAATATTTACATGATTAAATGTTTCCAACATGTTAAGCAATCAAACTTGTTAAGACTTGATTAATTGAAATATGTTTCATATAGACAATTGACCACCCAAGTTGACCGGTGATTCACGAACGTTAAAACTTGTAAAAACTATATGATGACATATATATGGATATATATATAGTTAACATGATATTATGATAAGTAAACATATCATTAAGTATATTAACAATGAACTACATATGTAAAAACAAGACTACTAACTTAATGATTTTTAAACGAGACATATATGTAACGATTATCGTTGTAAAGACATTTAATGTATATATATCATATTAAGAGATATTCATACATGATAATATCATGATAATATAATAATTTAAAATCTCATTTGATATTATAAACATTGGGTTAACAACATTTAACAAGATCGTTAACCTAAAGGTTTCAAAACAACACTTACATGTAACGACTAACGATGACTTAACGACTCAGTTAAAATGTATATACATGTAGAGTTTTAATATGTATTTATACACTTTTGGAAGACTTCAATACACTTATCAAAATACTTCTACTTAACAAAAATGCTTACAATTACATCCTCGTTCAGTTTCATCAACAATTCTACTCGTATGCACCCGTATTCGTACTCGTACAATACACAGCTTTTAGATGTATGTACTATTGGTATATACACTCCAATGATCAGCTCTTAGCAGCCCATGTGAGTCACCTAACACATGTGGGAACCATCATTTGGCAACTAGCATGAAATATCTCATAAAATTACAAAAATATGAGTAATCATTCATGACTTATTTACATGAAAACAAAATTACATATCCTTTATATCTAATCCATACACCAACGACCAAAAACACCTACAAACACTTTCATTCTTCAATTTTCTTCATCTAATTGATCTCTCTCAAGCTCTATCTTCAAGTTCTAAGTGTTCTTCATAAATTCCACAAGTTCTAGTTACATAAAATCAAGAATACTTTCAAGTTTGCTAGCTCACTTCCAATCTTGTAAGGTGATCATCCAACCTCAAGAAATCTTTATTTCTTACAGTAGGTTATCATTCTAATACAAGGTAATAATCATATTCAAACTTTGATTCAATTTCTATAACTATAACAATCTTATTTCAAGTGATGATTTTACTTGAACTTGTTTTCGTGTCATGATTCTGCTTCAAGAACTTCGAGCCATCCAAGGATCCGTTGAAGCTAGATCCATTTTTCTCTTTTCCAGTAGGTTTATCCAAGGAACTTAAGGTAGTAATTATGTTCATAACATCATTCGATTCATACATATAAAGCTATCTTATTCGAAGGTTTAAACTTGTAATCACTAGAACATAGTTTAGTTAATTCTAAACTTGTTCGCAAACAAAAGTTAATCCTTCTAACTTGACTTTTAAAATCAACTAAACACATGTTCTATATCTATATGATATGCTAACTTAATGATTTAAAACCTGGAAACACGAAAAACACCGTAAAACCGGATTTACGCCGTTGTAGTAACACCGCGGGCTGTTTTGGGTTAGTTAATTAAAAACTATGATAAACTTTGATTTAAAAGTTGTTATTCTGAGAAAATGATTTTTATTATGAACATGAAACTATATCCAAAAATTATGGTTAAACTCAAAGTGGAAGTATGTTTTCTAAAATGGTCATCTAGACGTCGTTCTTTCGACTGAAATGACTACCTTTACAAAAACGACTTGTAACTTATTTTTCCGACAATAAACCTATACTTTTTCTGTTTAGATTCACAAAATAGAGTTCAATATGAAACCATAGCAATTTGATTCACTCAAAACGGATTTAAAATGAAGAAGTTATGGGTAAAACAAGATTGGATAATTTTTCTCATTTTAGCTACGTGAAAATTGGTAACAAATCTATTCCAACCATAACTTAATCAACTTGTATTGTATATTATGTAATCTTGAGATACCATAGACACGTATACAATGTTTTGACCTATCATGTCGACACATCTATATATATTTCGGAACAACCATAGACACTCTATATGTGAATGTTGGAGTTAGCTATACAGGGTTGAGGTTGATTCCAAAATATATATAGTTTGAGTTGTGATCAATACTGAGATACATATACACTGGGTCGTGGATTGATTCAAGATAATATTTATCGATTTATTTATGTACATCTAACTGTTGACAACTAGTTGTAGGTTACTAACGAGGACAGCTGACTTAATAAACTTAAAACATCAAAATATATTAAAAGTGTTGTAAATATATTTTGAACATACTTTGATATATATGTATATATTGTTATAGGTTCGTGAATCAACCAGTGGCCAAGTCTTACTTCCCGACGAAGTAAAAATCTGTGAAAGTGAGTTTCATTTACCCTTTTTACTCTTTACGTTTTTGGGCTGAGAATACATGCAAATGCTTTATTAACTGTTTTACAATATTTACATGCGTGAGTTTCATTAATCCCTTTTTAAATGCTTTTGCAATATATATTTTTGGGACTGAGAATACATGCGCTGTTTTTATAACTGTTTTACGAAATAGACACAAGTAATTGAAACTACATTATATGGTTGAATGATCGAAATCGAATATGCCCCTTTTTATTAAGTCTGGTAATCTAAGAATTAGGGAACAGACACCCTAATTGACGCGAACTCTAAAGATAGATCTATTGGGCCTAACAAACCCCATCCAAAGTACCGGATGCTTTAGTACTTCGAAATTTATATCATATCCGAAGGGTGTCCCAGAATGATGGGGATATTCTTATATATGCATCTTGTTAATGTCGGTTACCAGGTGTTCACCATATGAATGATTTTTATCTCTATGTATGGGATGTGTATTGAAATATGAAATCTTGTGGTCTATTATTATGATTTGATATATATAGGTTAAACCTATAACTCACCAACATTTTTGTTGACGTTTTAAGCATGTTTATTCTCAGGTGATTATTAAGAGCTTCCGCTGTCGCATACTTAAATAAGGACGAGATTTGGAGTCCATGCTTGTATGATATTGTGTAAAAACTGCATTCAAGAAACTTATTTTGTTGTAACATATTTGTATTGTAAACCATTATGTAATGGTCGTGTGTAAACAGGATATTTTAGATTATCATTATTTGATAATCTAAGTAAAGCTTTTTAAACCTTTATTGATGAAATAAAGGTTATGGTTTGTTTTAAAATGAATACAGTCTTTGAAAAACGTCTCATATAGAGGTCAAAACCTCGCAACGAAATCAATTAATATGGAACGTTTTTAATCAATAAGAACGGGATATTTCAGCATAAGCGATGACTTTACCCCTTTGCATTAGAACACACCAGAGCCCATTTAACGAAGCATCACAATAAACTGTCATGTCTTCCACTCCTTCCGGCAAAACTAACACCGGAGCTTGACACAACTTCTCTTTTAACAATTAAAAAGCAATTTCTTGTTCGTTCTACCAATTAAACCTCGCGTTCTTCCTTGTTAATTTTGTCAATGAAGAAGCAATCTTAGAAAAGTCTTGGATAAACCGACGATAATAACCGGCCAATCCGAGGAAACTTCGGACTTCCGTAGGCGTAGTCGGTTGTCTCCAACTCTTCACCGTTTCTATCTTCCCCGGATCTACTTGAATACCTTCTTTGTTCATAATGTGGCCAAGGAATTGAACCTCCCTTAGCCAAAATTCACATTTGGAGAACTTAGCATACAACTTCTCCTTTCGTAACGTCTTCAATACTTTGCGCAAATGACGTTCATGTTCGTTCATACTCTTCGAATAAACAAGTCTATCGTCGATGAACACAATTACCGACTTGTCCAACATAGGTTGGCACACTGGGTTCATAAGGTCCATGAATGCCGCCGGTGCATTCGTAAGACCAAAAGGCATAACCACAAACTCAAAATGCCCATAACGTGTTCGAAAAGCCGTTTTTTCGATATCTTCCTCACGGACCCGCATTTGGTGATAATCGGACCGTAGGTCAATTTTAGAGAAATACGTTGCACCTTGGAGTTGGTCAAACAAATCGTCAATCCTAGGCAAAGGATAACGATTCTTGATCATCACTTTATTCAACTCCCGATAATCGATGCACATCCGCATACTACCATCCTTCTTTTTCACGAATAAAACCGGAGCGCCCCATGGCGAAGCACTCGGTCGAATAAAACCCTTTTCAAGCAATTCTTGGGTTTGATTTAACAACTCTTGCATTTCCGTTGGTGCTAAACGATAAGGAGTTTTAGCAATGGGAGTAGCCCCTGGAACCAACTCAATGCGAAATTCAACTTGTCTTTCCGCCGGAACACCCGGTAACTCATCCGTAAAAATGTCTTCAAATTCACTAACCATCGGAATTTCACGAATGGGTGGTGACTCATCACAAGTATCAACAACATGGGCAAGAAAGGCCATGCCACCACTAACAAGGAAACGAAGTGCCCGTGCAAAAGAACATATCGGCACAAGTCTTCTTCGCTTATCGCCATGAATAATTAACTCTCCCCCACTTGGGGTCTTCACACGAATAAATTTTTCATGGCATGCAATATCGGCTCTATTATGATCGAGCCAATCCATACCCACAACAATATCGAAATCGCCCAAGGTCATCGGAATGAGATCTATCTTAAAGTTTTCGGCACCAAACACAACATCACAATTTTTACACACGTCGACCACTAGCACCGTCTTTCCGTCCGCTATTTCGACTTCTATCGGACGACTTAACTTAGCTAACGGTCTATTAAGTTTAGGCACAAATTTAGGAGACACAAATGACAAATTTGCACCGCTATCGAAAAGAATCCTTGCCGGATTAGAATTGACCATGAAAGTACCTGAGACAACTTCGTTCGATTGTTTGGCTTCATCATTGGTCATCAAATAGTTGTGACCCCTCGCCGTACCCGCCACCTTCTCTAACCGCTTAACATTATCATTGCGCAACTCGGGACACTCGAGCCTTTTTGTGCCCTTCTTTACCACAATTGAAACAAGTAAATTTGGGTGTGGAAGGTGAGTTGGGGCAATCACGAGAGATGTGACCTTTTTGCCCACAAGTATAGCAAGTGGGTACATGACCACCGGAGCCACCTTTCTTCACACTATTAACACTTTCGGAGCCCTTCTTGTTCTTTTTGTTGGAAAAGCTCGATTGACTCGAATTCTCGAACTTCCTCTTTCCAAATGTAAAACTACTCTTTCTCAACACAAGCGCTTCAAAACCCTTCGCCATATTGAACAATTCATCAAAGCTCTTCACCACGTTCACACTAATTTTCTCTTGATAGTTATCATTTAAGATTCGATAGAAATCTT
Organism: Rutidosis leptorrhynchoides; assembly: GCF_046630445.1. Classification (NCBI taxonomy): domain Eukaryota; kingdom Viridiplantae; phylum Streptophyta; class Magnoliopsida; order Asterales; family Asteraceae; genus Rutidosis; species Rutidosis leptorrhynchoides. The sequence goes on from NC_092333.1 coordinate 681,048,998, forward strand.
CTTTCAGCATTTTATCATTCCCGACATACTCCGGGCAAAATTGGGTCTTGGACAAAAACACGGATTTGAGAGTGTTCAAATCCATCGACCCTTGCCTCAAGGAACGTAGTTCATCCTTAAGCCTTGTAAGATCTGCCGAAGTTCGGTATTCATTGAAAAACTCCACCTTGAATTCATCCCATGTGAACTCCATGCATTGTTCTTCGCCATAAAGTCGGATCTTCGCGTCCCACCACAATTTAGCATCACCTCTTAACATGCTACAACCATATCTCGTCTTTTTATCAAGAGGGCATTCACACGTACGAAAAGCCCCCTCCATATCGGAGATCCAATGGGCACTCTTAAGTGGGTCCCGTTCACCATCAAAGGTGGGAGGTTGAGAGTCCTTGAAATTCTTATAGAAGAAGTCCCGTCTCCCCACATTATCCTTTTGAAGAACGGCCTTCACTTGCTCCTTGACTACATTGACTAATTGCTCGTCAATCGTATCTAGAAACATTTTCTTAACATCCTCGAGGAACTCCGCCTTTTGACATTTAAAGATGGCCTCAACTTTGGCCGTGAACTCAACGTCTTCACTCGTACTTCCATCATTGGTGTCGTGTCCATTTCTCATCTTCATTCTATAAAATGGAAAAGATTTAAACAACGAAACGAAAGGACTTAACACATATGTATATACATATACACCACACTACTCCATCTTGCTCAACAATCATCGTACATTACTTGTTTGACACGATTTGCACCCGTAACAACGGTAGCTAATCATTGTTACACGAGCACGTCGCATTAACTTGCTAGTACCACGTCCATCTCGCTTGATGATTGTTAAACACAACACAAAACCATTAGAACAAGGTTAGTTCACATAAACCAAAGTACTAACAATTCCCGATTAGACCCAAAGTCTTACAAGTCCCGCATAAAGCGTACACACAATAAAGTCTAAGTCTAGGCACCTATCTCAAGTCGCCTAAATCCCTTAGACCATGCTCTGATACCACTTGTAACAACCCAAACCAAACCACGAACAAACCCGCTCAAAATATCAAAAAAAAAAATTATTTCTCTGTTCAGCAAATGGCGCGGCGCGCCATATGGCCGCGCGGCGCGCCAAATTGGTCTGTCCAAAAAGTCTTTAAACGTGAAAAAGATTGGCCACTTCCCGACATCTTTAGACGAAATGCTTTTAACAACAAGTTCCAATATGTAAAACTAACACGATTCAAACATAAAATAAGTTTTACAAAGCGGGGCCCACATCGGCCGTTTTACGAGTTTCATACAAAAGTTTGAGTTTCGACCATATTAAGTTTAAATACCAAACGACATTATGAGCATGGTGTTTGGGGTTAAACTACCCAAGCCTCGATCAAACTCCAAAAGCTAACACTTTCAAAAGGCATCCCCTATCAACAAGCGGGAACTCTACTCCAAAATAATGCCCTTACCCTTGTCCACAATCGAACCTATAAAAAGGTAAACAACGGGAGGGTAAGCAAAGCTTAGTGAATGCAATAATTATACATACACATATATAATATATCTACTTGCAAACACTTACACAATACCATACACAAGCTAGCAATTCGACAACCATGCAAAACATTATGCGTATACCAATAACCGCAATTCACATTGAGCTAGCAATAACAAAAGCATATAGTTCAAAATCAAGTATGCTAATGCACAATTCATACAACCATGGTTAACCAATTGTAAAAGGAATGGTACTCTAATTTTCCATTGGTGTTCATAACAACCGTTAGTGCACAACACATATGTCACTAACCCTTGGACAACACATATCCGTTTATAAAATCGTTAGTGTACAACACATATAACACTAAATTGGACAACATATATCCATTCATAAATCATTAGTGTACAACACATATAACACTAAATTGGACAACATATATCCGTTCTTAAAACCGTTAGCATACAACGCATATATCACTAACTTGGACAACACATATCCATTTCTACAAGTAAACACATCATATACGTACATGTATACTTATTCCTATCACCTTACGCCTTTGGTGAATCAATAAACCAAGCTTGAATCTTCAAGGTAACGCACCTATTACAAAGTACATATAATCAATCAACCATCCAAGTTGGTCAAACCCACAACACTCACCACTACTAGGACATTTTGACCCATTTAAACATTTAACCCTAAAATTGGGTCATCTTTCGCCAAAATCCTAACATTAGCTAAGTTAGGTCTTAAAACACCTTTTAACACTAAGTTTATGCATTAATCACAAACATTAACCAACCTAGGTCCATTTTGACCCGTTTGACCAATTTAAGGTCAACACACCCATTTCGGGTCACCCATTAACCCACACAATGCCCACTTACATATATATATAGGTGTGCTAGCAATTTACTAACTACTTAAGGTTCATTAACAACAATTAATACTTGAAAAACCCTAGTTAGTCCTCTTTGATTCAACATAACCCAAATTCACCCAAAACACCCAATTTACTAACAAAGTGGGTTTTAAGTTCACCATAAACCCTAACTCTAACTCTTACTCAAAATTGAATCAAGAAATCAAGATTAAAGCATACCACTACCACCAAAACATAGCTAGGAAGTAGATGAACAACTTTAGAACTTGAGCTTAAGCAAGAATCCTCCTTCTTCTTCTCCAAAATGAGCTTTCTCTCACTAGGTTATCACTCTCTCTAGAATTGAATGGATGAGGTTGAAGTAGATGGAAATGGAGTTAATGAGGCTCCATAAACTGATCTAAGGCCTTAAAGTCGGCCCTTTTGTGAATTTATCAAATTGCCCTCAAAATATCTAATTTAAAAGAAAGAAGGAATCTGTCACAGACAAACGACGCGGCGCGCCAAAAGGCCGCGCGGCGCCAAACGCCCAGACCAGATTCTGCCTTCTTTTTAAATTATGAAACAAACACCCACACTTCAAAGATCATATTTACGCATATGTACGGTGAAATATTTGGGTCTTACACGTTTGTATTTATTTTGTATTTTCTTTATTATTTCTCTCGGTTTAGAATAATGCAAAAGTAAATTTTTTTTAAATACTAATCGTCCCATTTATTTAATTTTTATAATTTTTGCTTGTTTATAAAAGTATAATAATCTAAAAAAAAATTATAATTATTTTTATTACTGTTTAATATTTTATTACGAATTTTTTATTGTTTTTATGTTTAAATACTACATAATTCGTATTTAATTATAAATAATATTCCATAAATTATCAAAATTATTTTTATACATCATAATACTTATAATACTAATTATAACATGTAAAAATAATTTATATATATTAAATTTGAATTTTTAAAGAATATACAAAAAAGTAAAAGCAATTCGATAAAAAATATAGAAAATACCTCATGTACTTTCCCAAGTTTGTGAGATAGTTTTTCCAAAGATTTGATACAAGTTTTTATGAAATGTAAGTGGGTATTTATAGGAAAAAAATGGTTGGTGAAAAGAAAAAATATAAATAAAATAAAGGTGCCAATTTTGACAAAAAAAATAAAAACATGTTAAAAAAATTTTTAATAAGTTTTTGTTTTTGAAAATATTTAGTCAAAATTCATGGACTCATTATTTAATTTATAAAAAAAAATCTCTTTTTTTATAAGCTAAAAATATATATATAATGATTAAACTAACTTATCATTTAATTAATAATTATGTTTCATATAGTTTTAAATATAATACGCATTAATATTAATATTAACTAAAGTTATTTTATATAATTAGTGGAAACTTTAGTTAACAAAAAGTGTCGACTAAAAATAAATATTTGATCAACGTCGAGTTTAATTATATATTACGTATGGATAACAACCCTATAGGCAAATTAGTCAATTCAAGTATGGAAATATGAGGGTTGTTATAGTACCTACCCGTTAAAAGAAATTTCGTCCCGAAATTTAGTTGTTGCCATCAATCGGCGTTGTTCATACATAGACGAGGATATCTACGTTTTATTTGGTTTTCACGTTCTCAGGTATGCTCGGGGCCTTGCGTGAATTCCAATGGATAGAATATTGTTCTGTTTCAAGAATTAAAATCATACAAATCATAATTTCTACAAGTTCTTCTACGAAGTACATTTTATTATTAATGCGGAGATCATTCAAAATGATGATGTTATACAAGTCATTTCAGTAAATTGGATATATAAAATATGTTATGAATAATATCGAGCTCATTTAAAACCTTGAGTGGTTATGCCACAATATTAGGGTAGACAAAACAGAGAGTAGTTCATGAAAATTATAGTCGTGAAATTTGATAGAGATTGTCATTCTTTACAACAAGAATGATGAATATGAGTTGAAAATATTGTTTTATCAACATTGGGTAATATGGATAAAAAGATTCGATTATAGGAAGAGTATAAATGAAGTTATCTTAAAAGTTTGAAATAAGGAAATATCAGTTTGCCTTAACTTTTGACATAATTAAAGGTGATTTCCGGAATTCAAGAGATTTAAAGGAAATCTTTATAATCTGTATAAGATTTGATTCTCCGGTAATTAAGGAAATTAAAATTGCCTTGATTGTTGTGTCTAGAATTTTGCTATAAATTAGCTTCTTCTGTTTCATTATCTTCACCACTTCTATACTTTCTTTCTCGATTCATACTTCCAAAGATTGTGAAAATACTCTATCCAGTTCTTATCCTGGATTTTTTTCTGACTATCGTTTCTGTCATTCTTCTTTTTCATTTACCCCCAGAGGAGGAATCTGTTTACTTCTACAATTACCTTGGGGTTATAGTGTTTTTAATTCTCCCGTGTCTTTATGTTGCTATACGCATTGATATACACGGTTTGTAATTTCCGTGTTGTTATCGGGCTTTATATTTTCCCTTATATGTCGGAGCTCTATGCTCTTGTTTTTCCTTCCCGACTTCAAGTCAAGCGAATAATGGTCTAGAATTCGTAGGTATGGAGTTTCGAATGATCATAATATACAAAGCAGAAGGAAAGGTAATAGCACGATTTGATTTGTCAAATTACTAGAATTACTAAGGATAGAACTATCAAGAATATATGTTCTTGATATGTTCAGAGGTTAAGTAGAATGTAAAAGTCATGTAACATGGCAAATGATGATTATAAAGTCTATGAATCATCATCTTCCATTAAAAATTTAGCATGACTTACTGTAATATAATCACGTTGGCGTAACGTCATTATATTATATTAACTCATGCTTCAATTCCCAACACTACCTCAAATCATTCAAAATTTAAACTTGTATGTTATAGAAATATAGAAACTAAAACAGTTTTCTTTATTATGTAACACAGATAGTGCGAAGTGATAAATAATTTCGGACAAGAATAGTTATGAAGGTATCTTCAGAAATATAGAGGATATTTATAACGAAAGATACGATGATATCTTAGAATTTTCTAAGATCCAATGATAATGAGGAAAATTCTTCTGTAAGGATTTAGAATGCGTAAGGAGATCTTTTGTGGTTTTCATCAGAATTCGAATCATCTAGATTCTTTGATTACAGGTTTAGTCCTTGTGATTTGTCCATGGTCTCCTTCATGGTTAGCTCAATCCGTTTTTCAGTTCTAAATCTGAGCTTTTTCAATATGTCATTCTTTATCATCAAACTTTTGGCCATTAAGACCACCTATAGCTTTTGCTGATTCGTCAGCATTCTCAAGGTTAACGAATCTGAATCATTAATTATCAATCCGAGGTGTTTTCAAGAATTTTGAATTTGAAGTGTTTAAGCGTAGGATGTAACCATCAATGGTTCTAATTTTGGTGGTTTGACGTGATAATTCATCACAAAATACGAATGAATATATATATATGAATTTAGTAATCTTTAGGAAGATAACACCTGGTAAAGCTTTCCTTGGATTTGATATGTCAAAATTAGAATATGTAATTGAATTTGTATGAAAATGGTTGTTATTTAGTGAACGGATACATATATCTTGTGAACGTAAGTAGTATAGTTACTGATTATTGAATCAGAATTGAAGAATGTACAATGCAACATATTAATGTGAGATATAAATATTTCTCGGGTATTACCTACCCGTTTAAATATTTTCACAATTAACAGTTTGTACAAAAGAACTTTAATTACAATCTTTATAAAGATATACGTTCATATATGTATTCTTCAAATATAATATAGATTTAATGAGTTAATATAATATTAAAATCATTTGATTTGCGGTTGGAACAAGAATAAATAATCTTCAAAACTTGAGAGATTACATAATCGTCGCGGAATATTTCTTTAATGGAGTTATGAATCAATACTTCATAGTTCTTTGTTATTGATATACCTCGGTATATGATGTTGGTGCTCGTGGAATTCTTGTGAAATTCACAAGACACGAATAATGTTTTCTAAAAAGTTTCGAGTACATCGAAAATGGAAGTTTAAAATCAGACATGTATTTGAATAATACACTTGATTTATTATGAAATGGAGTTTATTGTGCTGAAGCAGTGATTAACGATCATTAAGTCATTAACGAAGAATGTACATTATAGCATATTAGTGATATGAATTAACCAAGTAGTACATACTAGTTAAGATTTTCACGTAATAGCTTAGTACGAAAAGATTTATTATTGTTTCAAACCATATATATATATATATATATATATATATATATATATATATATATATATATATATATATAAAGTATACATATATAATTCTTCAGGAAGAATGAGTCAATACATCTTAACTCATTATTACTAATATTTCTTGGTATCTATGGGGCATATGATGTTGATATCCGAGGTACTGAGTGTGATGTTGAGGCGTGAAATGCAGATGTTGTTGTTGGTGATGCTGATGCTATTGGTGGTGATGCTGATGGTGCTTACTGTAGTGACCCGAACTTTTCCATGTTTATATATATATTAAATGAAATTGTTATTTACATGATTAAGTGTTTCCAACATATTAAGCAATCAAACTTGTTAAGACTTGATTAATTAAAATAGGTTTCATATAGACAATTGACCACCCAAGTTGACCGGTGATTCACGAACGTTAAAACTTGTAAAAACTATATGATGACATATATATGGTTATATATATAGTTAACATGATATTATGATAAGTAAACATATCATTAAGTATATTAATAATGAACTACATATGTAAAAACAAGACTACTAACTTAATGATTTTGAAACGAGACATATATGTAACGATTATCGTTGTAACGAAATTTAATGTATATATATCATATTAAGAGATATTCGTACATCATAATATCATGATAATATAATAATTTAAAATCTCATTTGATATTATAAACATTGGGTTAACAATATTTAACAAGATCGTTAACCTAAAGGTTTCAAAACAACACTTACATGTAACGACTAACGATGATTTAACGACTCAGTTAAAATGTATATACATGTAGTGTTATAATATGTATTCATACACTTTTGAAAGACTTCAAGACACTTATCAAAATACTTCTACTTAACAAAAATGCTTACAATTACATCCTCGTTCAGTTTCATCAACAATTCTACTCGTATGCACCCGTATTCGTACTCGTACAATACACAGCTTTTAGATGTATGTACTATTGGTATATACACTCCAATGATCAGCTCTTAGTAGCCCATGTGAGTCACCTAACACATGTGGGAACCATCATTTGGCAACTAGCATGAAATATCTTATAAAATTACAAAAATATGAGTAATCATTCATGACTTATTTACATGAAAACAAAATTACATATCCTTTATATCTAATCCATACACCAACGACCAAAAACACCTACAAACACTTTAATTCTTCAATTTTCTTCATCTAATTGATCTCTCTCAAGTTCTATCTTCAAGTTCTAAGTGTTCTTCATAAATTCTACAAGTTCTAGTTTCATAAAATCAAGAATACTTCCAAGTTTGCTATCTTACTTCCAATCTTGTAGAGTGATCATCCAACCTCAAAAAATATTTCTTATTTACAGTAAGATATCTTTATAATACAAGGTAATACTCATATTCAAACTTTGATTCAATTTCTATAACTATAACAATCTTATTTCGAGTGGAAATCTTACTTGAACTTGTTTTTCGTGTCATGATTCTGCTTCAAGAACTTTAAAGCCATCCAAGGATCCTTTGAAGCTAGATCCATTTTTCTCATTTCCAGTAGCTTTATCCAGAAAACTTGAGGTAGTAATGATGTTCAAAATATCATTCGATTCATACATATAAAGCTATCTTATTCGAAAGTTTAAACTTGTAATCACTAGAACATAGTTTAGTTAATTCTAAACTTATTCGCAAACAAAAGTTAATCCTTCTAACTTGACTTTTAAAATCAACTAAATACATGTTCTATATCTATATGATATTCTAACTTAATGATTTAAAACCTGGAAACACGAAGAACACTGTAAAACCGGACATACGCCGTCGTAGTAACACCGCGGGCTGTTTTGGGTTAGTTAATTAAAAACTATAATAAACTTTGATTTAAAAGTGGTTCTTCTGAAAAAATGATTTTTCTTATGAACATGAAACTATATCCAAAAATCATGGTTAAACTCAAAGTGGAAGTTTGTTTTCTAAAATGGTCATCTAGACGTCGTTCTTTCGACTGAAATGACTACATTTACAAAAATGACTTGTAACTTATATTTCTGACTATAAACCTATACTTTTTCTGTTTAGATTCATAAAATAGAGTTCAATATGAAACCATAGCAATTTGATTCACTCAAAACGGATTTAAAATGAAGAAGTTATTGGTAAAACAAGATTGGATAATTTTTCTTGTTGTAGCAACGTGAAAATTGGTAACAAATCTATATTAATCATATCCTAGCTAACTTATATTGTTTTATACATGTATTCTAATATATTATGTAATCTTGGGATACGATAGACACGTATGCAAATGTTTTGACATATCATATCGACCCATATGTATATATTATTTGGAACAACCATAGACACTCTATATGCAGTAATGTGGGAGTTAGCTATACAGGGTTGAGGTTGATTCCAAAAATATATATACTTTGAGTTGTGATCTAGCCTGAGACGTGTATACACTGGGTCGTGGATTGATTCAAGATAATATATATCAATTTTTTTTCTGTACATCTAACTTTGGACAACTAGTTGTAGGTTACTAACGAGGACAGCTGACTTAATGAACTTAACACATCAAAATGTATTAAAAGTGCTGTAAATATATTTTGAACATACTTTGATATATATGTACATATTTGTTATAGGTTCGTGAATCGACCAGTGGCCAAGTCTTACTTCCCGACGAAGTAAAAATCTGTGAAAGTGAGTTATAGTCCCACTTTTAAAATCTAATATTTTTGGGATGAGAATACATGCAGGTTTTATAAATGATTTACAAAATAGACACAAGTACGTGAAACTACAATCTATGGTTGAATTATCGAAATCGAATATGCCCCTTTTTATTAAGTCTGGTAATCTAAGAATTAGGGAACAGACACCCTAATTGACGTGAATCCTAAAGATAGATCTATTGGGCCTAACAAACCCCATCCAAAGTACCGGATGCTTTATTACTTCGAAATTTATATCATATCCGAAGGGTGTCCCGGAATGATGGGGATATTCTTAAATATGCATCATGTTAATTTTGGTTACCAGGTGTTCACCATATGAATGATTTTTATCTCTATGTATGGGATGTATATTGAAATATGAAATCTTGTGGTCTATTGTTACGATTTGATATATATAGGTTAAACCTATAACTCACCAACATTTTTGTTGACGTTTTAAGCATGTTTATTCTCAGGTGATTATTAAGAGCTTCCGCTGTCGCATACTTAAATAAGGACAAGATTTGGAGTCCATGCTTGTATGATATTGTGTAAAAACTGCATTCAAGAAACTTATTTCGTTGTAACATATTTGTATTGTAAACCATTATGTAATAGTCGTGTGTAAACAGGATATTTTAGATTATCATTATTTGATAATCTACGTAAAGCTTTTTAAACCTTTATTGATGAAATAAAGGTTATGGTTTGTTTTAAAATGAATGCAATCTTTGAAAAACGTCTCATATAAAGGTCAAAACCTCGCAACGAAATCAATTAATATGGAACGTTTTTAATCAATAAGAACGGGACATTTCTGTTGGTATCCGAGCGTTCGTCTTAGAGAACCAGAAAAATTTGCATTAGTGTGTCTTATCGAGTTTGTTAGGATGCATTAGTGAGTCTAGACTTCGACCGTGTTTTCTTTAAAAATGATTGCTTAATATTTTTGTTGGAAACTATATATTATTAACATGTAAATATTATGTGATATATTAATCTCTTAACGTGTTTGATATTATGTGATAGATGTCTACCTCTAGAACAAGTCCCATTGACTCACCTAATAATAATGAAGAGTCAAATGTAAATTGGAATAATTCGTGGACTGATTCACAAGTTCCCGAAGAGGAACCGGAAGAAGAGTCGGAACCGAAAGAAGAATCGGAACCGGAAGAAGAATCGGAACCGGAAAAAGAAATAGAACCAGTGGGGGACATAATAAAACGGTTAAGTAGAAGAAAATCCTCAACCAACCGACCAAATTTAATTATGGTCAATGGTGTTTTCGCCAAGGAAGCAAAGTATTGGGAGGATTACCAATTCTCCGATGAATCGGATCCCGACAAGGAATCCGATGATGTTATAGAAATTACCCCAACACAATTTAATAAGGCAAAAGAGAACAATAAGGGAAAGGGCATAAAAATAGAGAAATTTGATTCCAAACCCGATGAACTTTATATGTATCAACACCCGTATTTCTTAAGTTGTGACAATAACCCGGGAACCTCTAAACCACCAGGTTTTTCTAAACCAATGTGGAAAATGACGGCTCGTATTAGGGGAACATCATATATCCCTAGAAACTTGTCAAAATGAACCAAAACCAAAGAAGAAGAAACGAGCGAGTCGGAATAAGATAGCTGTATTAGTGTGGTGTAATATATGTAATATAGTGTGCTTATGCTTTATGATATATGTAAAAATTGCTTGTATTAATAAGTATTTTTTTTATGAATCTAACTCTTGTCTATTTTACAGTATAAAAACACAAAATGGATAGACAACCCAATATTTTAAGAGACCTACCCGGAGACATGATTGATGAAATCTTGTCTAGAGTAGGTCAGAATTCCTCGGCACAACTATTTAAGGCGAGATCAGTTTGTAAGACATTCGAAGAACGTTCCAAGAATTCCTTGGTTTATAAAAGGCTTTCGTTCGAAAGATGGGGGATATCACATTGGGAAATTCATAAGTTATGATGTGTTTACTTTGACTCATATATTGAGGGCAACCCAAATGCTATTTTACGCAACGGGTTAAGAAATTATTTTGACTCAATATATCCGAATATAGGACTTCGTGATTTAGAAAAAGTGGCTAACATGCAACATAAAGAAGCATATTATGCTTACGGCTTAGTAATGTTCGCTTCTCACCAAAGTGAGAACAAGAACATCGGGCTACAACTATTAAACAAAACGTTCCCACAAGTGACGGAGTCGGTAATTAGGGTAAGAAATGAGGTTTTTAGATTGTTAAGGGACTGTTGGATATTACGTAACCCTCGTCCCTTTGACGACATTACAACACGCTGTCTTATCAATGGCCATAACGGTTATGTTCCACAAGACCAAGGATGGGAAGTAGTCCTAGTAAAACCAGAATGCGTGACTTGTTTCTGGACGTATGAATTACGTGTCTTTATTGCCTTCACTGAACGACTTGTGTACTTGCTAGAATTATCTTCACAACTATCTTGTATCAAAGTTATTGTGTGCTATATTTCATGCTATATGTAAAATAAGCGGTATTGTAAGTTTGTAAAATATTGTGTAAAAGTTTGAACGCGAAATATTTTTATAATCAGTTTTTCATATAGAATTGTAGTAGTTGAATTGTATATTAGCTACTAAGTATGAACTTAACGGGTAGGTACTACCCGAATTTAAACTTATAAAATGCTAATATGAAGAAAAAGCTTTTATAAATGAGTTCATATTATGCTACGAGATACTATTGACTATTCTTAATATTCTATATGATTAACTCGTTTCATTTGACTATTTTGAAGGAAATGGTACCGACTACTCGACACACCTTGAATATGAGCGAAGAGGAATTCCGTGCCTTTCTTGCTTTAAACATAGCCACAGTACAGGCTGCGCTACATACCAACAATAACCTTGGATCTAGCAAAACAGAAAATCGTGTAGGATGCACCTACAAAGAATTCACAACCTGCAAACCTTTGGAATTTGATGGAACCGAAGGACCGATCGGATTGAAACAGTGGACCGAGAAGGTCGAATCGGTGTTTGCCATAAGTAAGTGTACTGAAGAGGACAAAGTGAAGTACGCTACGCATACCTTCACAGGTTCTGCGTTAACATGGTGGAATACCTATCTAGAGCAAGTGGGACAAGATGATGCTTACGCACTACCGTGGTCAGCATTCAAGCACTTGATGAACGAGAAGTACCGTCCCAGAACCGAGGTCAATAAGCTCAAGACAGAACTTAGAGGGTTACAAACCCAAGGATTTGATATTACCACGTACGAAAGACGATTCACAGAATAATCGCAACAACTATCCCAACAATTGCAACATCAATCGCAACTACAACAAATGGCCCAACAACAACAACAACAACAACAACAACAACAACAACAACAACAACAACAACAACAACAACAACAACAACAACAACAACAACAACAACAACAACAACAACAACAACAACAACAACAACAACAACAACAACAACAACAACAACAACAACAACAGCAACTACAACAATCATCCCAATAATAATAATAACCGCAACAACAACAACAATCAGAAGCAGCTATGCCAAAGGTGTGAAAAGTATCACTCGGGGTTCTGCACCAAATTTTGCAACAAGTGTAAAAGAAATAGTCATAGCGTGGCGAAGTGTGAGGTCTACGGACCAGGGGTTAATAGAACGAAAGGAACAAATGGTGTCGGAACGAGTAATGGCGGAGCAAGTAGTGTCAGAGCAAGTTATGCCAATGTAGTTTGTTATAAATGTGGAAAACCGGGCCACATTATTAGAAATTGCCCGAACCAGGAGAACACGAATGGACAAGGCCGCGGAAGAGTTTTCAATATTAATGCGGCAGAGGCACAGGAAGACCCAGAGCTTATTACGGGTACGTTTCTTATTGACAATAAATCTGCTTACGTTTTATTTGATTCGGGTGCGGATAGAAGCTATATGAGTAGAGATTTTTGTTCTAAATTAAATTGTCCATTGACGCCTTTGGATAGTAAATTTTTACTCAAATTAGCAAATGGTAAATTAATTTCAGCAGATAATATATGTCGGAATCGAGAAATTAAACTGGTTAGCGAAACATTTAAGATTGACTTGATACCAGTAGAGTTAGGGAGTTTTGATGTGATAATCGGTATGGACTGGTAGAAAGAAGTGAAAGCAGAGATCGTTTGTTACAAAAATGCAATTCGCATTATACGAGAAAAAGGAAAACCCTTAATGGTGTACGGAGAAAAGGGCAACACGAAGCTACATCTTATTAGTAATTTGAAGGCACAAAAACTAATAAGAAAAGGTTGTTATGCTGTTCTAGCACACGTCGAGAAAGTACAAACTGAATAAAAGAGCATCAATGATGTTCCCGTCGCAAAAGAATTTCCCGATGTATTTCCGAAAGAATTACCGGGATTACCCCCACATCGATCCGTTGAATTTCAAATAGATCTTGTATCAGGAGCTGCACCAATAGCTCGTGCTCCTTACAGACTCGCACCCAGCGAGATGAAAGAATTGCAATGCCAATTACAAGAACTTTTAGAGCGTGGGTTCATTCGACCAAGCACATCACCGTGGGGAGCTCCTATTTTGTTTGTCAAGAAGAAAGATGGTACATTCAGTTTCTGTATCGACTACCGAGAGTTGAACAAACTTACCATCAAGAACCGCTACCCACTACCGAGAATCGACGACTTATTTGATCAACTACAAGGCTCGTCTGTTTATTCAAAGATTGACTTACGTTCCGGGTATCATCAAATGCGGGTGAAAGAAGATGATATTCCAAAGACTGCTTTCAGAACACGTTACGGTCATTACGAGTTTATGGTCATGTCGTTTGGTTTAACTAATGCACCAGCTGTGTTCATGGACCTTATGAACCGAGTGTGTGGACCATACCTTGACAAGTTTGTCATTGTTTTCATTGATGACATACTTATTTACTTAAAGAATGACCAAGAACACGGTGAACATTTGAGAAAGGTGTTAGAAGTATTGAGGAAGGAAGAATTGTACGCTAAGTTTTCAAAGTGTGTATTTTGGTTGGAAGAAGTTCAATTCCTCGGTCAAATAGTGAATAAAGAAGGTATTAAGGTGGATCCGGCAAAGATAGAAACTGTTGAAAAGTGGAAAACTCCAAAAACTCCGAAACACATACGCCAGTTTTTAGGACTAGCTGGTTACTACAGAAGGTTCATCCAAGACTTTTCCAGAATAGCAAAACCCTTGACTGCATTAATGCATAAAGGGAAGAAATTTGAATGGAAGGATGAACAAGAGAAAGCGTTCCAGTTATTGAAGAAAAAGCTCACTACGACACCTATATTGTCATTGCCTGAAGGGAATGATGATTTTGTGATTTATTGTGACGCATCAAAGCAAGGTCTCAGTTGTGTATTAATGCAACGAACAAAGGTGATTGCTTATGCATCTAGACAATTGAAGATTCACGAACAAAATTATATGACACATGATTTGGAATTAGGCGCGGATGTTTTTGCATTAAAGACTTGGAGGCACTACTTATATGGGGTCAAAAGTATTATATATACCGACCACAAAAGTCTTCAACACATATTTAATCAGAAACAACTTAATATGAGGCAGCGTAGGTGGATTGAATTGTTGAATGATTACGACTTTGAGATTCGTTACCACCCAGGGAAGGCAAATGTGGTAGCCGACACCTTGAGCAGGAAGGACAGAGAACCCATTCGAGTAAAATCTATGAAAATAATGATTCACAATAACCTTACTACTCAAATAAAGGAGGCGCAACAAGGAGTTTTAAAAGAGGGAAATTTAAAGGATGAAATACCTAAAGGATCGGAGAAGCATCTTAATATTCGAGAAGACAGAACCCGGTATAGGGCTGAAAGGATTTGGATACCAAAATTTGGAGATATGATAGAAATGGTACTTAGAGAAGCTCATAAAACCAGATACTCAATACATCCTGGAACGGGGAAGATGTACAAGGATCTCAAGAAACATTTTTGGTGGCAGGGTATGAAAGCCGATGTTGCTAAATACGTAGGAGAATGTTTGACGTGTTCTAAGGTCAAAGCTGAGCATCAGAAACCATCAGGTCTACTTCAACAACCCGAAATCCCAGAATGGAAATGGGAAAACATTACCATGGATTTCATCACTAAATTGCCAAGGACTGCAAGTGGTTTTGATACTATTTGGGTAATAGTTGATCGTCTCACCAAATCAGCACACTTCCTGCCAATAAGACAAGATGACAAGATGGAGAAGTTAGCACGACTGTATTTGAAGGAAGTCGTCTCCAGACATGGAATACCAATCTCTATTATCTCTGATAGGGATGGCAGATTTATTTCAAGATTCTGGCAGATATTACAGCAAGCATTAGGAACTCTTCTAGACATGAGTACTGCCTATCATCCACAAACTGATAGGCAGAGCAAAAGGACGATACAAACGCTTGAAGACATGCTACGAGCATGTGTTATTTATTTCGGAAACAGTTGGGATCGACATCTACCGTTAGCAGAATTTTCATACAACAACAGCTACCATTCAAGCATTGAGATGGCGCCGTTTGAAGCACTTTATGGTAGAAAGTGCAGGTCTCCGATTTGTTGGAGTGAAGTGGGGGATAGACAGATTACGGGTCCGGAGATAATAGAAGAAACTACCGAGAAGATCATCCAAATTCAACAACGGTTGAAAATCGCCCAAAGTCGACAAAAGAGCTACGCTGACATTAAAAGAAAAGATATAGAATTTGAAATTGGAGAGATGGTCATGCTTAAAGTTGCACCTTGCAAAGGTGTTGTTCGATTTGGTAAACGAAGGAAATTAAATCCAAGGTATATCGAACCATTCATGATTATTGATCGTGTCAGACCAGTAGCTTACCGAGTTGAGTTACCTCAACAACTCGCGGCTGTACAAAACACTTTCCACGTCTCGAATTTGAAGAAATGTTTTACTAAAGAAGATCTCACTATTCCGTTAGATGAAATCCAAATCAACGAAAAACTTCAATTCATCGAAGAACCCGTCGAAATAATGGATCGTGAGGTTAAAACACTTAAGCAAAACAAGATACCAATTGTTAAGGTTCGATGGAATGCTCGTAGAGGATCCGAGTTCACCTGGGAACAAGAAGGTTAGATAAAGAAGAAATACCCGCATTTATTTCCAGAAGATACGTCAACACCTCCAACTGCTAAAAATTTCGGGACGAAATTTATTTAACTGGTAGGTTCGGTAGTGACCCGAACTTTTCCATGTTTATATATATATATTAAATGAAATTTTTATTTACATGATTAAGTGTTTCCAACATATTAAGCAGTCAAACTTGTTAAGACTTGATTAATTAAAATAGGTTTCATATAGACAATTAACCACCTAAGTTGACCGGTGATTCACGAACGTTAAAACTTGTAAAAAGTATATGATGACATATATATGGTTATATATATGGTTAACATGATATTATGATAAGTAAACATATCATTAAGTATATTAATAATGAACTACATATGTAAAAACAAGACTACTAACTTAATGATTTTGAAACGATACATATATGTAA
The DNA here is from genome assembly GCF_046630445.1 of Rutidosis leptorrhynchoides. Classification (NCBI taxonomy): domain Eukaryota; kingdom Viridiplantae; phylum Streptophyta; class Magnoliopsida; order Asterales; family Asteraceae; genus Rutidosis; species Rutidosis leptorrhynchoides. Next base: position 681,065,954 of record NC_092333.1, read on the forward strand.
CGATTATCGTTGTAATGAAATTTAATGTATATATATCATATTAAGAGATATTCGTACATCATAATATCATGATAATATAATAATTTAAAATCTCATTTGATATTATAAACATTGGGTTAACAACATTTAACAAGATCGTTAACCTAAAGGTTTCAAAACAACACTTACATGTAACGACTAACGATGACTTAACGACTCAGTTAAAATGTATATACATGTAGTGTTTTAATATGTATTCATACACTTTTGAAAGACTTCAAGATACTTATCAAAATACTTCTACTTAACAAAAATGCTTACAATTACATCCTCGTTCAGTTTCATCAACAATTCTACTCGTATGCACCCGTATTCGTACTCGTACAATACACAGCTTTTAGATGTATGTACTATTGGTATATACACTCCAATGATCAGCTCTTAGTAGCCCATGTGAGTCACCTAACACATAGGGGAACCATCATTTGGCAACTAGCATGAAATATCTTATAAAATTACAAAAATATGAGTAATCATTCATAACTTATTTACATGAAAACAAAATTACATATCCTTTATATCTAATCCATACACCAACGACCAAAAACACCTACAAACACTTTCATTCTTCAATTTTCTTCATCTAATTGATCTCTCTCAAGTTCTATCTTCAAGTTCTAAGTGTTCTTCATAAATTCTACAAGTTCTAGTTTCATAAAATCAAGAATACTTCCAAGTTTGCTATCTTACTTCCAATCTTGTAGAGTGATCATCCAACCTCAAAAAATCTTTCTTATTTACAGTAAGATATCTTTCTAATACAAGGTAATACTCATATTCAAACTTTGATTCAATTTCTATAACTATAACAATCTTATTTCGAGTGAAAATCTTACTTGAACTTGTTTTTCGTGTCATGATTCTGCTTCAAGAACTTTCAAGCCATCCAAGAATCCTTTGAAGCTAGATCCATTTTTCTCATTTCCAGTAGCTTTATCCAGAAAACTTGAGGTAGTAATGATGTTCATAACATCATTCGATTCATACATATAAAGCTATCTTATTCGAAGGTTTAAACTTGTAATCACTAGAACATAGTTTAGTTAATTCTAAACTTGTTCGCAAACAAAAGTTAATCCTTCTAACTTTACTTTTAAAATCAACTAAATACATGTTCTATATCTATATGATATGCTAACTTAATGATTTAAAACCTGGAAACACGAAGAACACTGTAAAACCGGACATACGCCGTCGTAGTAACACCGCGGGCTGTTTTGGGTTAGTTAATTAAATACTATAATAAACTTTGATTTAAAAGTGGTTCTTCTGGAAAAATGATTTTTCTTATGAACATGAAACTATATCCAAAAATCATGGTTAAACTCAAAGTGGAAGTTTGTTTTCTAAAATGGTCATCTAGACGTCGTTCTTTCGACTGAAATGACTACCTTTACAAAAATGACTTGTAACTTATATTTCCGACAATAAACCTATACTTTTTCTGTTTAGATTCATAAAATAGAGTTCAATATGAAACCATAGCAATTTGATTCACTCAAAACGGATTTAAAATGAAGAAGTTATGGGTAAAACAAGATTGGATAATTTTTCTTGTTGTAGCAACGTGAAAATTGGTAAAAAATCAATATTAATCATATCCTAGCTAACTTATATTGTATTATACATGTATTCTAATATATTATGTAATCTTGGGATACCATAGACACGTATACAAATGTTTTGACATATCATATCGACCCATATGTATATATTATTTGGAACAACCATAGACACTCTATATGCAGTAATGTGGGAGTTTGCTATACAGGGTTGAGGTTGATTCTGTAGTGACCCGAACTTTTCCATGTTTATATATATTAATTGAGATTGATATTTACATGATTAAATATTTCCAACATGTTAAGCAATCAAACTTATTAAGACTTGATTAATTGAAATATGTTTCATATAGACAATTGACCACCCAAGTTGACCGGTGATTCACGAACGTTAAAACTTGTAAAAACTATACGATGACATATATATGGCTATATATATAGTTAACATGTTTTTATTATAAGTATGTATCTCATTAGGTATTTTAACAATGAGTTATATACATAAAAATGAGACTATTAATTTAAGAAACTCGAAAACGATATATATAATGATTATCGTTATAACAACGTCTTACTAGGTACATATGAATCATATTAAGATATTGATACACTTGGTTAATTATGTTAAATGATAAGTAAATATATTATTAAGTGTATTAACAATGAAATACATATGTAAAAATAAGACTACTAACTTAATGATTTCGAAACGAGACATATATGTAACGATTATCGTTGTAACGACATTTAACTATATATACATCATACTAAGATATATTATATATCATAATATCATGATAATATAACAATTTAACATCTCATTTGTTATAATAAACAATGGGTTAACAACATTCAACAAGATCGTTAACCTAAAGGTTTCAAAACAACATTTACATGTAACGACTAACGATGACTTAACGACTCAGTTAAAATGTATATACATATAGTGTTTTAATATGTATTCATACACTTTTGAAAGACTTCAAGACACTTATCAAAATACTTCTACTTAACAAAAAATGCTTACAATTACATCCTCGTTCAGTTTCATCAACAATTCTACTCGTATGCACTCGTATTCGTACTCGTACAATACACAGCTTTTAGATGTATGTACTATTGGTATATACACTCCAATGATCAGCTCTTAGAAGCCCATGTGAGTCACCTAACACATGTGGGAACCATCATTTGGCAACTAGCATGAAATATCTCATAAAATTACAAAAATATGAGTAATCATTCATGACTTATTTACATGAAAACAAAATTACATATCCTTTATATCTAATCCATACACCAACGACCAAAAACACCTACAAACACTTTCATTCTTCAATTTTCTTCATCTAATTGATCCCTCTCAAGTTCTATCTTCAAGTTCTAAGTGTTCTTCATATATTTTACAAGTTCTAGTTACATAAAATCAAGAATACTTTCAAGTTTGCTAGCTCACTTCCAATCTTGTAAGGTGATCATCCAACCTCAAGAAATCTTTGTTTCTTACAGTAGGTTATCATTCTAATACAAGGTAATAATCATATTCAAACTTTGGTTCAATTTCTATAACTATAACAATCTTATTTCAAGTGATGATCTTACTTGAACTTGTTTTCGTGTCATGATTCTGCTTCAAGAACTTCGAGCCATCCAAGGATCCGTTGAAGCTAGATCCATTTTTCTCTTTTCCAGTAGGTTTATCCAAGGAACTTAAGGTAGTAATGATGTTCATAACATCATTCGATTCATACATATAAAGCTATCTTATTCGAAGGTTTAAACTTGTAATCACTAGAACATAGTTTAGTTAATTCTAAACTTGTTCGCAAACAAAAGTTAATCCTTCTAACTTGACTTTTAAAATCAACTAAACACATGTTCTATATCTATATGATATGCTAACTTAATGATTTAAAACCTGGAAACACGAAAAACACCGTAAAACCGGATTTACGCCGTCGTAGTAACACCGCGGGCTGTTTTGGGTTAGTTAATTAAAAACTATGATAAACTTTGATTTAAAAGTTGTTATTCTGAGAAAATGATTTTTATTATGAACATGAAACTATATCCAAAAATTATGGTTAAACTCAAAGTGGAAGTATGTTTTCTAAAATGGTCATCTAGACGTCGTTCTTTCGACTGAAATGACTACCTTTACAAAAATGACTTGTAACTTATTTTTCCGACAATAAACCTATACTTTTTCTGTTTAGATTCATAAAATAGAGTTCAATATGAAACCATAGCAATTTGATTCACTCAAAACGGATTTAAAATGAAGAAGTTATGGGTAAAACAAGATTGGATAATTTTTCTCATTTTAGCTACGTGAAAATTGGTAACAAATCTATTCCAACCATAACTTAATCAACTTGTATTGTATATTATGTAATCTTGAGATACCATAGACACGTATACAATGTTTCGACCTATCATGTCGACACATCTATATATATTTCGGAACAACCATAGATACTCTATATGTGAATGTTGGAGTTAGCTATACAGGGTTGAGGTTGATTCCAAAATATATATAGTTTGAGTTGTGATCAATACTGAGATACGTATACACTGGGTCGTGGATTGATTCAAGATAATATTTATCGATTTATTTCTGTACATCTAACTGTGGACAACTAGTTGTAGGTTACTAACGAGGACAGCTGACTTAATAAACTTAAAACATCAAAATATATTAAAAGTGTTGTAAATATATTTTGAACATACTTTGATATATATGTATATATTGTTATAGGTTCGTGAATCAACCATTGGCCAAGTCTTACTTCCCGACGAAGTAAAAATCTGTGAAAGTGAGTTATAGTCCCACTTTTAAAATCTAATATTTTTGGGATGAGAATACATGCAGGTTTTATAAATGATTTACAAAATAGACACAAGTACGTGAAACTACATTCTATGGTTGAATTATCGAAATCGAATATGCCCCTTTTTATTAAGTCTGGTAATCTAAGAATTAGGGAACAGACACCCTAATTGACGCGAATCCTAAAGATAGATCTATTGGGCCTAACAAACCCCATCCAAAGTACCGGATGCTTTAGTACTTCGAAATTTATATCATATCCGAAGGGTGTCCCGGAATGATGGGGATATTCTTAAATATGCATCTTGTTAATGTCGGTTACCAGGTGTTCACCATATGAATGACTTTTATCTCTATGTATGGGATGTGTATTGAAATATGAAATCTTGTGGTCTATTATTATGATTTGATATATATAGGTTAAACCTATAACTCACCAACATTTTTGTTGACGTTTTAAGCATGTTTATTCTCAGGTGATTATTAAGAGCTTCCGCTGTCGCATACTTAAATAAGGACGAGATTTGGAGTCCATGCTTGTATGATATTGTGTAAAAACTGCATTCAAGAAACTTATTTTGTTGTAACATATTTGTATTGTAAACCATTATGTAATGGTCGTGTGTAAACAGGATATTTTAGATTATCATTATTTGATAATCTACGTAAAGCTTTTTAAACCTTTATTGATGAAATAAAGGTTATGGTTTGTTTTAAAATGAATGCAGTCTTTGAAAAACGTCTCATATAGAGGTCAAAACCTCGCAACGAAATCAATTAATATGGAACGTTTTTAATCAATAAGAACGGGACATTTCAGTTGGTATCCGAGCGTTGGTCTTAGAGAACCAGAATTTTGCATTAGTGTGTCTTATCGAGTTTGTTAGGATGCATTAGTGAGTCTGGACTTCGACCGTGTTTACTTGAAAAATGATTGCTTAACAAATTTTGTTGGAAACTATATATTTTTAACATGTGAATATTATGTGATATATTAATCTCTTAACGCGTTTGATATTATGTGATAGATGTCTACCTCTAGAACAAGTCCCATTGACTCACCTAATAATAATGAAGAGTCAAATGTAAATTGGAATGATTCGTGGACTGATTCACAAGTTCCCGAAGAGGAACCGGAAGAAGAGTCGGAACCGGAAGAAGAATCGGAACCGGAAGAAGAATCGGAACCGGAAGAAGAAATAGAACCGGTGGGGGAAATAATAAAACGGTTAAGTAAAAGAAAATCCTCAACCAACCGACCAAGGTTAATTATGGTCAATGGTGTTTCTGCCAAGGAAGCAAAATATTGGGAGGATTACCAATTCTCCGATGAATCGGATTCCGACGAGAATTCCGATGATGTTATAGAAATTACCCCAACTGAATTTAAAAAGGCAAAAGAAAATAATAAGGGAAAGGGCATAAAAATAGAGAAATCGAATTCCAACCCCGATGAACTTTATATGTATCGTCAACCCCCGAAGTCCTTAAGTTGTAACAATGACCCGGGAACCTCTAAACCACCAGGTTTTTCTAAACCAATGTGGAAAACGACGGCTCGTATTAGGGGAACATCATATATCCCTAGAAACTTGGCAAAACAAACCAAAACCGAAGAAGAAGAAACAAGCGAGTCGGAATAAGATAGTTGTATTCGTATGGTGTAATATATGTAATATAGTGTGCTTATGCTTTATGATATATGTAGAAATTGCTTGTATTAATAAGTATTTTTTTTATGAATCTAACCCTTGTCTATTTTACAGTTTAAAAACACAAAATGGATAGACAACCCAATATTTTAAGAGACCTACCCGGAGACATGATTGATGAAATCTTGTCTAGAGTCGGTCAGAATTCCTCGGCACAACTATTTAAGGCTAGATCAGTTTGTAAGACATTCGAAGAACGTTCCAAGAATGTCTTGGTTTATAAGAGACTTTCGTTTGAAAGATGGGGGATATCACATTGGGAAACCCATAAGTTACGATGTGTTTACTTTGACGCATATATTGCGGGGAACCCAAATGCTATTTTACGCAATGGGTTAAGAAATTATTTTGACTCAATATATCTGAATATTGGACTTCGTGATTTAGAAAAAGCGGCTAACATGCAACATAAAGAAGCATGTTATGCTTACGGATTAGTAATGTTCGCTTCTCACCAAAGTGAGAACAAGAACATCGGGCTACAACTATTAAACAAAACGTTTCCACAAGTGACGGAGTCGGTAATTGGGGTAAGAAATGAGGTTTTTAGATTGTTACGGGACTGTTGGACATTACGTAACCCTCGTCCCTTTGACGACGTTACAACACGCTGTCTTATCAACGGCCATAACGGTTATGTTCCACAATGAAATGTCCCGTTCTTATTGATTAAAAACGTTCCATATTAATTGATTTCGTTGCGAGGTTTTGACCTCTATCTGAGACGTTTTTCAAAGACTGCATTCATTTTTAAAACAAACCATAACCTTTATTTCATAGATAAAGGTTTTAAAAAGCTTTACGTAGATTATCAAATAATGATAATCTAAAATATCCTGTTTACACACGACCATTACATAATGGTTTACAATACAAATATGTTACAACAAAATAAGTTTCTTGAATGCAGTTTTTACACAATATCATACAAGCATGGACTCCAAATCTCGTCCTTATTTAAGTATGCGACAGCGGAAGCTCTTAATAATCACCTGAGAATAAACATGCTTAAAACGTCAACAAAAATGTTGGTGAGTTATAGGTTTAACCTATATATGTATATCAAATCATAATAATAGACCACAAGATTTCATATTTCAATACACATCCCATACATAGAGATAAAAATCATTCATATGGTGAACACCTGGTAACCGACATTAACAAGATGCATATATAAGAATATCCCCATCATTCCGGGACACCCTTCGGATATGATATAAATTTCGAAGTACTAAAGCATCCGGTACTTTGGATGGGGTTTGTTAGGCCCAATAGATCTATCTTTAGGATTCGCGTCAATTAGGGTGTATGTTCCCTAATTCTTAGATTACCAGACTTAATAAAAAGGGGCATATTCGATTTTGATAATTCAACCATAGAATGTAGTTTCACGTACTTGTGTCTATTTTGTAAATCATTTATAAAACCTGCATGTATTCTCATCCCAAAAATATTAGATTTTAAAAGTGGGACTATAACTCACTTTCACAGATTTTTACTTCGTCGGGAAGTAAGACTTGGCCACTGTTGATTCACGAACCTATAACAATATATACATATATATTAAAGTATGTTCAAAATATATTTACAACACTTTTAATATATTTTGATGTTTTAAGTTTATTAAGTCAGCTGTCCTCGTTAGTAACCTATAACTAGTTGTCCACAGTTAGATGTACAGAAATAAATCGATAAATATTATCTTGAATCAATCCACGACCCAGTGTATACGTATCTCAGTATTGATCACAACTCAAACTATATATATTTTGGAATCAACCTCAACCCTGTATAGCTAACTCCAACATTCACATATAGAGTGTCTATGGTTGTTCCGAAATATATATAGATGTGTCGACATGATAGGTCGAAACATTGTATACGTGTCTATGGTATCTCAAGATTACATAATATACAATACAAGTTGATTAAGTTATGGTTGGAATAGATTTGTTACCAATTTTCACGTAGCTAAAATGAGAAAAATTATCCAATCTTGTTTTACCCATAACTTCTTCATTTTAAATCTGTTTTAAGTGAATCAAATTGCTACGGTTTCATATTGAACTCTATTTTATGAATCTAAACAGAAAATTATAGGTTTATAGTCGGAAAAATAAGTTACAAGTCGTTTTTGTAAAGGTAGTCATTTCAGTCGAAAGAACGACGTCTAGATGAACATTTTAGAAAACATACTTCCACTTTGAGTTTAACCATAATTTTTGGATATAGTTTCATGTTCATAATAAAAATCATTTTCTCAGAATTACAACTTTTAAATCAAAGTTTATCATAGTTTTTAATTAACTAACCCAAAACAGCCCGCGGTGTTACTACGACGGCGTAAATCCAGTTTTACGGTGTTTTTCGTGTTTCCAGGTTTTAAATCATTAAGTTAGCATATCATATAGATATAGAACATGTGTTTAGTTAATTTTAAAAGTCAAGTTAGAAGGATTAACTTTTGTTTGCGAACAAGTTTAGAATTAACTAAACTATGTTCTAGTGATTACGAGTTTAAACCTTCGAATAAGATAGTTTTATATATATGAATCAAATGATGTTATGAACATCATTACTACCTTAAGTTCCTTGGATAAACCTACTGGAAAAGAGAAAAATGGACCTAGCTTCAACGGATCCTTGGATGGCTCGAAGTTCTTGAAGCAGAATCATGACACGAAAACAAGTTCAAGTAAGATCATCACTTGAAATAAGATTGTTATAGTTATAGAAATTGAACCAAAGTTTGAATATGATTATTACCTTGTATTAGAATGATAACCTACTGTAAGAAACAAAGATTTCTTGAGGTTGGATGATCACCTTACAAGATTGGAAGTGAGCTAGCAAACTTGAAAGTATTCTTGATTTTATGTAACTAGAACTTGTAGAATATATGAAGAACACTTAGAACATGAAGATAGAACTTGAGAGAGATCAATTAGATGAAGAAAATTGAAGAATTAAAGTGTTTGTAGGTGTTTTTGGTCGTTGGTGTATGGATTAGATATAAAGGATATGTAATTTTGTTTTCATGTAAATAAGTCATGAATGATTACTCATATTTTTGTAATTTTATGAGATATTTCATGCTAGTTGCCAAATGATGGTTCCCACATATTTTAGATGACTCACATGGGCTGCTAAGAGCTGATCATTGGAGTGTATATACCAATAGTACAAACATCTAAAAGCTGTGTATTGTACGAGTACGAATACGGGTGCATACGAGTAGAATTGTTGATGAAACTGAACGAGGATGTAATTGTAAGCATTTTTGTTAAGTAGAAGTATTTTGATAAGTGTATTGAAGTCTTTCAAAAGTGTATAAATACATATTAAAACACTACATGTATATACATTTTAACTGAGTCGTTAAGTCATCGTTAGTCATTACATGTAAGTGTTGTTTTGAAACCTTTAGGTTAACGATCTTGTTAAATGTTGTTAACCCAATGTTTATAATATCAAATGAGATTTTAAATTATTATATTATCATGATATTATCATGTATGAATATCTCTTAATATGATATATATACATTAAATGTCTTTACAACGATAATCGTTACATATATGTCTCGTTTAAAAATCATTAAGTTAGTAGTCTTGTTTTTACATATGTAGTTCATTGTTAATATACTTAATGATATGTTTACTTATCATAGTATCATGTTAACTATATATATATCCATATATATGTCATCATATAGTTTTTACAAGTTTTAACGTTCGTGAATCACCGGTCAACTTGGGTGGTCAATTGTCTATATGAAACATATTTCAATTAATCAAGTCTTAAGAAGTATGATTGCTTAACATGTTGAAAACATTTAATCATGTAAATATCAATCTCAATTAATATATATATACATGGAAAAGTTCGGGTCACTACACACAAGACCAAGGATGGGAAGTAATCCTAGTAAAACCAGAATGCATGACTTGTTTCTGGACGTATGAATTACGTGTTTTTATTGCCTTTGCTGAACGACTTGTGTACTAGCTAGAATTATCTTCACAACCATCTTGTATCAAATTTATTGTGTGCTATATTTCATGCTATATGTAAAATAAGCGGTATTGTAAGTTTGTAAAATATTGTGTAAAAGTTTGAACGCGAAATATTATTATAATCAGTTTTTCATATAGAATTGTAGTAGTTGAATTGTATATTAGCTACTAAGTATGAACTTAACGGGTAAATACTACCCGAATTTAAACTTATAAAACGCTAATATGAAGAAAAATCTTTTATAAATGAGTTCATATTATGCTACGAAATACTATTAACTACTCTTAATATTCTGTATGATTAACTTATTCCATTTGACTATTTTGAAGGAAATGGCACCGACTACTCGACACACCGTGAATATGAATGAAGAGGAATTCAGTACAGGCTGCGCTACATACCAACAATAACCTTGGATCTAGCAGTACAGGAAATCGTGTAGGATGCACCTATAAAGAATTTACTGCCTGCAAACCTTTGGAATTTGATGGAACCGAAGGACCGATCGGATTGAAACGGTGGACCGAGAAGGTCGAATCGGTGTTTGCCATAAGTAAGTGTACTGAAGAGGACAAAGTGAAGTACGCTACGCATACCTTCACAGGTTCTGCGTTAACATGGTGGAATACCTATCTAGAGCAAGTGGGACAAGACGATGCGTACGCACTACCGTGGTCAGCATTCAAGCACTTGATGAACGAGAAGTACCGTCCCAGAACCGAGGTCAATAAGCTCAAGACAGAACTTAGAGGATTACGAACCCAAGGATTTGATATTACCACGTACGAAAGACGATTTACAGAATTGTGCCTATTGTGTCCGGGAGCATTCGAAGATGAGGAAGAGAAGATCGACGCGTTTGTGAAAGGGTTACCGGAAAGAATCCAAGAAGATATAAGTTCACACGAGCCCGCCTCCATACAACAGGCATGTAGAATGGCTCACAAACTAGTGAACCAGATTGAAGAAAGAATTAAAGAACAGACTGCTGAAGAGGCCAATGTGAAGCAAGTCAAAAGAAAGTGGGAGGAAAACGGTGATAAGAATCACCAATACAACAACAGCAGCAATTACAACAATAATCGCAAAAATTATCCCAACAATCGCAACATCAATCGCAACTACAACAAACGGCCCAACAACAACAACAACAACAACAGCAACTACAACAATCATCTCAACAACAATAATAACCGCAATAACAACAACAACAACCAGAAGCAGCTATGCCAAAGGTGTGAAAAGTATCACTCGGGGTTCTGCACCAAATTTTGCAACAAGTGTAAAAGAAATGGTCATAGCGTGGCGAAGTGTGAGGTCTACGGACCAGGGGTTAATAGAATGAAAGGAACAAATGGTGTCAGAACGAGTAATGGCGGAGCAAGTAGTGTCGGAGCAAGTTATGCCAATGTAGTTTGTTATAAATGTGGAAAACCGGGCCACATTATTAGAAATTGCCCGAACCAGGAGAACACGAATGGACAAGGCCGCGGAAGAGTTTTCAATATTAATGCGGCAGAGGCACAGGAAGACCCGGAGCTTGTTACGGGTACATTTCTTATTGACAATAAATCTGCTTACGTTTTATTTGATTCGGGTGCGGATAGAAGCTATATGAGTAGAGATTTTTGTGCTAAATTAAGTTGTCCATTGACGCCTTTGGATAGTAAATTTTTACTCGAATTAGCAAATGGTAAATTAATTTCAGCAGATAATATATGTCGGAATCGAGAAATTAAACTGGTTAGCGAAACATTTAAGATTGATTTGATACCAGTAGAGTTAGGGAGTTTTGATGTGATAATTGGTATGGACTGGTTGAAAGAAGTGAAAGCAGAGATCGTTTGTTATAAAAATGCAATTCGCATTATACGAGAAAAAGGAAAACCCTTAATGGTGTACGGAGAAAAGGGCAACACGAAGCTACATCTTATTAGTAATTTGAAGGCACAAAACCTAATAAGAAAAGGTTGCTATGCTGTTCTAGCACACGTCGAGAAAGTACAAACTGAAGAAAAGAGCATCAATGATGTTCCCATTGCAAAAGAATTTCCCGATGTATTTCCGAAAGAATTACCGGGATTACCCCCACATCGATCCGTTGAATTTCAAATAGATCTTGTACCAGGAGCTGCACCAATAGCTCGTGCTCCTTACAGACTCGCACCCAGCGAGATGAAAGAACTGCAAAGCCAATTACAAGAACTTTTAGAGCGTGGTTTCATTCGACCAAGCACATCACCGTGGGGAGCTCCTGTTTTATTTGTCAAGAAGAAAGATGGTACATTCAGGTTGTGTATCGACTACCGAGAGTTGAACAAACTTACCATCAAGAACCGCTACCCACTACCGAGAATCCACGACTTATTTGATCAACTACAAGGCTCGTCTGTGTATTCAAAGATTGACTTACGTTCCGGGTATCATCAAATGCGGGTGAAAGAAGATGATATTCCAAAGACTGCTTTCAGAACACGTTACGGTCATTACGAGTTTATGGTCATGCCGTTTGGTTTAACTAATGCACCAGCTATGTTCATGGACCTTATGAACCGAGTGTGTGGACCATACCTTGACAAGTTTCTCATTGTTTTCATTGATGACATACTTATTTACACAAAGAATGACCAAGAACACGGTGAACATTTGAGAAAGGTGTTAGAAGTATTGAGGAAGGAAGAATTGTACGCTAAGTTTTCAAAGTGTGCATTTTGGTTGGAAGAAGTTCAATTCCTCGGTCACATAGTGAACAAAGAAGGTATTAAGGTGGATCCGGCAAAGATAGAAACTGTTGAAAAGTGGGAAACCCCGAAAACTCCAAAACACATACGCCAGTTTTTAGGACTAGCTGGTTACTACAGAAGGTTCATCCAAGACTTTTCCAGAATAGCAAAACCCTTGACTGCATTAACGCATAAAGGGAAGAAATTTGAATGGAATGATGAACAAGAGAAAGCGTTTCAGTTATTGAAGAAAAGCTAACTACGGCACCTATATTGTCATTGCCTGAAGGGAATGATGATTTTGTGATTTATTGTGATGCATCAAAGCAAGGTCTCGGTTGTGTATTAATGCAACGAACGAAGGTGATTGCTTTTGCGTCAAGACAATTGAAGATTCACGAACAAAATTATACGACGCATGATTTGGAATTAGGCGCGGTTGTTTTTGCATTAAAGACTTGGAGGCACTACTTATATGGGGTCAAAAGTATTATATATACCGACCACAAAAGTCTTCAACACATATTTAATCAGAAACAACTGAATATGAGGCAGCGTAGGTGGATTGAATTATTGAATGATTATGACTTTGAGATTCGTTACCACCCGGGGAAGGCAAATGTGGTAGCCGATGCCTTGAGCAGGAAGGACAGAGAACCCATTCGAGTAAAATCTATGAATATAATGATTCATAATAACCTTACTACTCAAATAAAAGAGGCGCAACAAGGAGTTTTAAAAGAGGGAAATTTAAAGGATGAAATACCCAAAGGATCGGAGAAGCATCTTAATATTCGGGAAGACGGAACCCGGTATAGGGCTGAAAGGATTTGGGTACTAAAATTTGGAGATATGAGAGAAATGGTACTTAGAGAAGCTCATAAAACCAGATACTCAATACATCCTGGAACGGGGAAGATGTACAAGGATCTCAAGAAACATTTTTGGTGGCCGGGTATGAAAGTCGATGTTGCTAAATATATAGGAGAATGTTTGACGTGTTCTAAGGTCAAAGCTGAGCATCAGAAACCATCAGGTCTACTTCAACAACCCGAAATCCCGGAATGGAAATGGGAAAACATTACCATGGATTTCATCACTAAATTGCCAAGGACTGCAAGTGGTTTTGATACTATTTGGGTAATAGTTGATCGTCTCACCAAATCAGCACACTTCCTGCCAATAAGAGAAGATGACAAGATGGAGAAGTTAGCACGACTGTATTTGAAGGAAGTCGTCTCCATACATGGAATACCAATCTCTATTATCTCTGATAGGGATGGCAGATTTATTTCAAGATTCTGGCAGACATTACAGCAAGCATTAGGAACTCGTCTAGACATGAGTACTGCCTATCATCCACAAACTGATGGGCAGAACGAAAGGACGATACAAACGCTTGAAGACATGCTACGAGCATGTGTTATTGATTTCGGAAACAGTTGGGATCGACATCTACCGTTAGCAGAATTTTCCTACAACAATAGCTACCATTCAAGCATTGAGATGGCGCCGTTTGAAGCACTTTATGGTAGAAAGTGCAGGTCTCCGATTTGCTGGAGTGAAGTGGGGGATAGACAGATTACGGGTCCGGAGATTATACAAGAAACTACCGAGAAGATCATCCAAATTCAACAACGGTTGAAAACCGCCCAAAGTCGACAAAAGAGCTACGCTGACATTAAAAGAAAAGATATAGAATTTGAAATTGGAGAGATGTTCATGCTTAAAGTTGCACCTTGGAAAGGCGTTGTTCGATTTGGTAAACGAGGGAAATTAAATCCAAGGTATATTGGACCATTCAAGATTATTGATCGTGTCGGACCAGTAGCTTACCGACTTCAGTTACCTCAACAACTCGCGGCTGTACATAACACTTTTCACGTCTCGAATTTGAAGAAATGTTTTGCTAAAGAAGATCTCACTATTCCATTAGATGAAATCCAAATCAACGAAAAACTTCAATTCATCGAAGAACCCGTCAAAATAATGGATCGTGAGGTTAAAAGACTTAAGCAAAACAAGATACCAATTGTTAAGGTTCGATAGAATGCTCGTAGAGGACCTGAGTTCACCTGGGAGCATGAAGATCAGATGAAGAATAAATACCCGCATCTATTTCCAGAATATTCGTCAACACCTTCAACAGCTTAAAATTTCGGGACGAAATTTATTTAACGAGTAGGTACTGTAGTGACCCGAACTTTTCCATGTTTATATATATTAATTGAGATTGATATTTACATGATTAAATGTTTCCAACATGTTAAGCAATCAAACTTATTAAGACTTGATTAATTGAAATATGTTTCATATAGACAATTGACCACCCAAGTTGACCGGTGATTCACGAACGTTAAAACTTGTAAAAACTATATGATGACATATATATGGTTATATATATAGTTAACATGTTTTTATTATAAGTATGTATCTCATTAGGTATTTTAACAATGAGTTATATACATAAAAATGAGACTATTAATTTAAGAAACTCGAAAACGATATATATATAATGATTATCGTTATAACAACGTCTTACTAGGTACATATGAATCATATTAAGATATTGATACACTTGGTTAATTATGTTAAATGATAAGTAAATATATTATTAAGTGTATTAACAATGAAATACATATGTAAAAATAAGACTACTAACTTAATGATTTCGAAACGAGACATATATGTAACGATTATCGTTGTAACGACATTTAACTGTATATACATCATACTAAGATATATTATATATCATAATATCATGATAATATAACAATTTAACATCTCATTTGTTATAATAAACAATGGGTTAACAACATTCAACAAGATCGTTAACCTAAAGGTTTCAAAACAACTTTTACATGTAACGACTAACGATGACTTAACGACTCAGTTAAAATGTATATACATATAGTGTTTTAATATGTATTCATACACTTTTGAAAGACTTCAAGACACTTATCAAAATACTTCTACTTAACAAAAAATGCTTACAATTACATCCTCGTTCAGTTTCATCAACAATTCTACTCGTATGCACCCGTATTCGTACTCGTACAATACACAGCTTTTAGATGTATGTACTATTGGTATATACACTCCAATGATCAGCTCTTAGCAGCCCATGTGAGTCACCTAACACATATGGGAACCATCATTTGGCAAATAGCATGAAATATCTCATAAAATTACAAAAATATGAGTAATCATTCATGACTTATTTACATGAAAACAAAATTACATATCCTTTATATCTAATCCATACACCAACGACCAAAAACACCTACAAACACTTTCATTCTTCAATTTTCTTCATCTAATTGATCTCTCTCAAGTTCTATCTTCAAGTTCTAAGTGTTCTTCATATATTTTACAAGTTCTAGTTACATAAAATCAAGAATACTTTCAAGTTTGCTAGCTCACTTCCAATCTTGTAAGGTGATCATCCAACCTCAAGAAATCTTTGTTTCTTACAGTAGGTTATCATTCTAATACAAGGTAATAATCATATTCAAACTTTGGTTCAATTTCTATAACTATAACAATCTTATTTCAAGTGATGATCTTACTTGAACTTGTTTTCGTGTCATGATTCTGCTTCAAGAACTTCGAGCCATCCAAGGATCCGTTGAAGCTAAATCCATTTTTCTCTTTTCCAGTAGGTTTATCCAAGGAACTTAAGGTAGTAATGATGTTCATAACATCATTCGATTCATACATATAAAGCTATCTTATTCGAAGGTTTAAACTTGTAATCACTAGAACATAGTTTAGTTAATTCTAAACTTGTTCGCAAACAAAAGTTAATCCTTCTAACTTGACTTTTAAAATCAACTAAACACATATTCTATATCTATATGATATGCTAACTTAATGATTTAAAACCTGGAAACACGAAAAACACCGTAAAACCGGATTTACGCCGTCGTAGTAACACCGCGGGCTGTTTTGGGTTAGTTAATTAAAAACTATGATAAACTTTGATTTAAAAGTTGTTATTCTGAGAGAATGATTTTTATTATGAACATGAAACTATATCCAAAAATTATGGTTAAACTCAAAGTGGAAGTATGTTTTCTAAAATGGTCATCTAGACGTCGTTCTTTCGACTGAAATGACTACCTTTACAAAAATGACTTGTAACTTATTTTTTTGACTATAAACCTATACTTTTTCTGTTTAGATTCATAAAATAGAGTTCAATATGATGGGGATATTCTTAAATATGCATCTTGTTAATGTCGGTTACCAGGTGTTCACCATATGAAT
Source organism: Rutidosis leptorrhynchoides (assembly GCF_046630445.1). NCBI lineage: Eukaryota > Viridiplantae > Streptophyta > Magnoliopsida > Asterales > Asteraceae > Rutidosis > Rutidosis leptorrhynchoides. The sequence continues at coordinate 681,083,109 of NC_092333.1, forward strand.
GATTTTTATCTCTATGTATGGGATGTATATTGAAATATGAAATCTTGTGGTCTATTGTTACGATTTGATATATATAGGTTAAACCTATAACTCCCCAACATTTTTGTTGACGTTTTAAGCATGTTTATTCTCAGGTGATTATTAAGAGCTTCCGCTGTCGCATACTTAAATAAGGACAAGATTTGGAGTCCATGCTTATATGATATTGTGTAAAAACTGCATTCAAGAAACTTATTTCGTTGTAACATATTTGTATTGTAAATCATTATGTAATAGTCGTGTGTAAACAGGATATTTTAGATTATCATTATTTGATAATCTACATAAAGCTTTTTAAACCTTTATTGATGAAATAAAGGTTATGGTTTGTTTTAAAATGAATGCAATCTTTGAAAAACGTCTCATATATAGGTCAAAACCTCGCAACGAAATCAATTAATATGGAACGTTTTTAATCAATAAGAACGGGACATTTCACTTACAATGCTTGTGGTGTTGGTGATGTTGGTGGTATTGTTGGTACTAGTGGTGCTGGTTATGTTGCTGGTGTTGCTTGTGGTACTTGGGTAGTAGGTGTGAGCCTAGCTTCCAAATCGTGCACTATTTCCTCCAGGGTTTCTACTTTTTGCTCGAGTCTATGGATTTGTTCTATCCATTCCTCCGTAAGGTTTGTCAATTCTTGATATTTAGTTCGAAGTCTTCTAACTTCTTCTAATAACCCTATCTGGTTAGAATTCGGGAGTAGAGGACGAATACTATCTTGGGCTACATCGAGTCGACATTCGAGGCAGAAAATCCTTGCGAAAAGAGTGAAAGTGGTATTGCGAATAGGTTCGCCAGTAAGCGGATCGAGTACTCCGACATTTGGTGGTAAGTTTGGCTCGTGATAAGGAGTACCTTCTTCATTTCTCCATAGGGTGAGTATTTCGCGAACCCATCCCCATTTTCTGAAGAAATCTCGGTAATTGATCGGTGGGTGTGCTCCCATCACGCTATCTTCGGAGCTAGAGGAACTTGAGGAATCAGGTGAGAAATCCATATTATGTGTTTGGAATAAGGTTTGATATGAAATGAGTGTTGAATATTGAATGATATATTCGTCTCCTTGAATACGTATATATAGAAAAAGATTCCGTAATTTACGGAGGAAATTTAGGAAAAGTGTTAGACAAAGTCTATTGGGATAGATATGATAAGATATGATTTGTCTATACTCCATTTATGCAATAATTGCAGTATGACGTGTCTAGATTAAAAATGATAAGTATGTAATCAGATAATGATTAAAGACTTTCAATTCATAATGGCCTATTCAGGTCTAGGGCTTGAGCTATAGGATCCTTTAAATTGGTAATCCAAACCCTTCCATTCTAGAGTTTCGTAGACGCCATCCGTCAAGAAAATTCAATGATCAAAAATAACGAGAAAACAAAGATTTAAAAGTAACGAATATGAGTAGTGATGACATTATAATATCTTTGAGATTCTCGATAACTCAATGACATTTTCTGGTTCGCAAACCGATGTATAAAGGCATAAAGCATATAGGTACGTGGTATAACAAGGAGGTTATATACGTTTGAGTATGAATAGTAACAAATATTGGAGTTTCAAAAATCATGGATAATATTTCATGTAATACATATGTAATACACAAAACCATGATAGATGACATAGGAATGTCGAGAACGGTGTCGCATTTAAATGTGGCGGTGGAATTGAATAGTACTTAGGAGAATGAGCAGAGTTCTTAGATTGGCTCGGCATTCTAAGATAAGTAAAGTTTCACAAGTATAGTGTAGCATTTAACATTTAAAGGCAACAATTAAAGGCACTATAGTCAAAGAAAGTTGTAGTCCTACATTGCTAAGGTACCTAATTGTATAAGGCACACTTAAAATGCAATCTTGGTTCTCTACAATAGCCTGCTCTGATACCAATCTGTCACACCCCCCAAAATGGACCAGGGGTAATTGTGACCAATCATATCATAACACAGTTGTATAAACGAGAACGACTCTATATGAGACTTTTTAAATAAAACCTTTGTTAATAAAACAGCGGAAGCAGTAATACATGTTTACATTATTATTAAAACGTAAAATAAATGTTTATGAACTAAAATATAATATGCGATGTGGACTCCATGCAAGCATCAAATCTATCATCACAAAGTTGCAAACAGCTAGCTCAATCATCACCTGAGACAAAACATGCTTAAAGTGTCAACCAAAAAGGTTGAGTGAAATTCACATGTTTATAAATAATATCCAAAGTTTTAGATCACAAGATTTAGTTTAAAGTTGATTGATACAGAAATATCAATCTAAAAGTGTTGCTGCATTTTGTAATATCGCTACTAAACAAGTTTACCCTATGACACCTTGTACTGTCAGTGTCGTGGAATCATTATTATGTAACCAAAGACCAACGGTCGAATGGTTAGAGACGTTACTCTCAATAGGCGTACTCACAATAATTAAGTTTGCATTTAAACATAGCAATTAACGATATTACGGTAGGGATTTAGCATGAATCAAAGCATGACAGCATAGTTAATATTTTAGTACTTGTGTCTAAGCGTAAAACAGTTATAAAGCAAGCATGTGTCTCACCCCAAAAGTTGTAAAACAGTTATGAAACAGTAAAAAGTGGGGCAATGAAGTTCACCTTATTAGCACAAAAGAGTATTCCACGAAAGAATTGAACGGAAGGACGTGACCAAGATCTCAACCTAGAGATAGAACGTATGATCAGAAATTGCCTAACAGACAATAGTATATAGTACTATATTGATAGTAATGGTTCACTAAATAATTTCCGTTTTCGGAAGGTTACTATTTATGGAAAGTTTCCACTTATAGTAATTTTTCAATTTTAGAAAGTTCGGGTTAATCTTTAGCAAGACGTTGTATAACTTTACTCAAACTTCGTTGCTATCAAATAAGTCAGGAATGACCAGATGTAACTGGAGGCCCAGGACTCTTGACCAGAATCTAAGTCATGGCATTCGAGATCCACAAGCTTACCCATAAATGGCAACCTAGACATCATTCACTTACGACCGTGAGTAGCGATGAAGTTCACATGAATTATACATTATCTTTGATTAACCTTCACTTTAGGTTTATATGTTATTATATATGTTATATTATATTTATTAATGTATTAACAATTTGATTATCTTATATTATATACTATAAGTTATTATTATTAAATTAGTATAGTTATAAAATAAGTGTTTATTAATAATGTATTGTTATTAACTTACATTATAAGCATTATACTTTATTATATAGTATACTTAGTTATTAACCGTAAGTTATAATAATAATATTAATTTAGTATATGTAATATACTTATGTTAATCGAAAATCATACTAATATATGTTAATTCGAATATTAATTCATTAAATATTATATTTTTAATTTTTATAAACTTAGTTATTTATACAATTCAGTAGAATATTTTATAAAAATAATTTTATCAAGTTTTTGTATTTATTTCCCAATTTTCTTTATATATATACTCGGTTTATATTAATCAAATTTAATTAGGTAATAAATATTAAATCGACCTAAATAAATAATTTTATATTTTTTACAGGTTCTATATTATGTAAAAATGTTATAAAAATTATTAAATCAAATTTTATATCAAAATATTATTTATTTAATGTTTTCTAATTATTTAACCATTGTAACCGGCCTATAATTAAATAAATAGGAAAAATAATTTAAAATTAATTTTTTATTTTTTTAAAGTATCTAGTGATGCTACTAATCATATAAAAATTTTATAAAAATATTTAATACACGTTTGTATTTATTTTGTATTTTCTTTATTATTTCTCTCGGTTTAGAATAATGCAAATGTAAATTCTTTTTAAATACTAATCATCCCATTTATTTAATTTTTATAATTTTCACTTGTTTATAAAAGTATAATAATCTCAAAAAAAAATTATAATCATTTTTATTACTGTTTAATATTTTATTAAAAATTTTATATTGTTTTTATGTTTAAATACTACATAATTCATATTTAATTATAAATAATATTCCATAAATTATCAAAATTATTTTTATACATCATAATACTTATAATACTAATTATAACATGTAAAAATAATTTATATATATTAAATTCAAATTTTTAAAGAATATATAAAAAAATAAAAGCAATTCAATAAAAAATATAGAAAATACCTCAAGTACTTTTCCAAGTTTGTGAGAGAGTTTTTTCAAAGATTTGATACAAGTTTTTATGAAATGAAAGTGGGTATTTATAGAAAAAAATGGTTGGTGAAAATAAAAAATATAAATAAAATAAAGGTGCCAATTTTGACAAAAAATAAAAACATGTTAAAAATATTTTTAATAAGTTTTTATTTTTGAAAATATTTAGTCAAAATTCATGGGCTCATTATTTAATTTATAAAAAAATCTATTTTTTATAAGCTAAAAATATATATATAATGATTAAAATAACTTATCATTTAATTAATAATTATGTTTCATATAGTTTTAAATATAATACGCATTAATATTAATATTAACTAAAGTTATTTTATATAATTAGTGGAAACTTTAGTTAACAAAAAGTGTCGACTAAAAATAAATATTTGATCAACGTCGAATTTAATTATATATTACGTATGGATAACAACCCTATAGGCAAATTAGTCAATTCAAGTATGGAAATATGAGGGTTGTTATACAAAATATTGATCCACAAAAATATTTTGCAACACCGATGGTGGGTCAAATCATAAAACTTATCTAGGGTAAAAGCTAGATTAAATTTTTAAAATGATCAAATGTTTTTATAAAGATCCAATTACCTAACGGATCTAAATTTTTATAGTCATGTGGGACTGTAAACCACATCGTTACTATCATTGTTCATACTGCCGTATTAAAATCACTAATGTACAAAGTGTGAAGAATAAAGAAGTGATTCTAGTAAAGTTATATTCAAGTTCTATATTGCTTGAGGACAAGCAACGCTCAAGTGTGGGAATATTTGATAATGCTAAAAACGAACATATATTTCATAGCATTATCCTTCAAGAAAGAAAAGCTTTTAGTTGCAATTGTTCTATTTACAAGTGATATTCGTTTAAATAATAAAAGGTGAAGACAAAAGACAGATTCGACGATTTGAAGACGCAAATGACCAAAAAGCTCAAATGTACAAGATACAATCCAAGTGGTTCAATTTATTGATGAGAAACATCTCAAAATTACAAGAGTACAAGCCGCAAAACGCAAAGTACAAGATATTAAATCGTACGAAAGGACGTTCGAAAATCCGGAACCGGGACCTGAACCAACTATCAACGCGCAACGTAATGGACCTAAAATTACAAGTCAACTATGCACAAGAATATAATATAATATATATATAATTATATAAAATTATATATATTATATAATATATATTAAATAAAACGTCGGCAAACTAAAAAACAAAGCAATGTGAGCTGTCCCATGAGGCCATGCGATCGCATGGCCTGGTAGTTATAAATCCATGCGATCGCATGGGACAGAATTGTTGGTCAGGTGCTATAAATAGTCAGCTTATTCGACGAGTTTGATACACAATATTTTCACTGATCTCTCTTACTCTCTTAAATATATTTATATTTATTATATAATTATAATTTTAATATTAAGTTAATAATAATAAGGTTATAGTAGCGAATGTTTTAAGTTTGTAAGTCAAAATTCTGTCCGTGTAACACTACGCCATTAATACTCATTGTAAGTTATGTTCAACCTCTTTAAATTAATGTCTCGTAGCTAAGTTATTATTATGCTTATTTAAGCCAAAGTAATCGTGATGTTGGACTAAATATTAAGACTGGGTTATTGGGCTTTGGACCATAATTGGGGTTTGGACAAAAGACCGACACTTGTGGAAATTAGACTATGGGCTATTAATGGGCTTTATATTTGTTTAACTGAATGATAGTTCGTTAATTTAATATAGAGATTTATAATTTGATGTAATTATAAATAACCACATACACTCGATCGGATACGATGGGCAGGATATTTATAAGTACTAATAATCGTTCATTTGACCGAACACGGGGATGGATTAATAGTAAATGGACTCATTAAAACAGGGGTGAATTACATACAAGGAAAATTGGTATAATTGTTAATAAAGTATTAAAACCTTCGATTACACATAGTCGATTGCAGTGACCCGAACTTTTCCATGTTTATATATATTAAATGAAATTGTTATTTACATGATTAAGTGTTTCCAACATGTTAAGCAATCAAACTTGTTAAGAGTTGATTAATTTAAATAGGTTTCATATAGACAATTGACCACCTAAGTTGACCGGTGATTCACGAACGTTAAAACTTGTAAAAACTATATGATGACATATATATGATTATATATATAGTTAACATGATATTATGATAAGTAAGTATCTCATTAGGTATTTTAACAATGAGTTATATACATAAAATTGAGTTTATTGAATAAAGAAACTCGAAACGATATATATATAACGATTATCGTTATAACAACGTCTTACTAAATACATATGAATCATATTAAGATATTGATACGCTATGTTTAATCATGATAAATGATAAGTAAACATGTCATTAAGTGTATTAAAATGAACTACATATGTAAAAACAAGACTACTAACTTAATGATTTCGAAACGAGACATATATGTAACGATTATCGTTGTAACAACATTTAACTGTATATATATCATACTAAGATATATTAATATATCATAATATCATTATAATGTAATAATTTAACATCTCTTTAGATATAACAAACAATGGGTTAACAACATTTAACAAGATCGTTAACCTAAAGGTTTCAAAACAACATTTACATGTAACGACTAACGATGACTTAACGACTCAGTTAAAATGTATATACATGTAGTGTTTTAATATGTATTCATACACTTTTGAAAGACTTCAAGACACTTATAAAAATACTTCTACTTAATAAAAATGCTTACAATTACATCCTCGTTCAGTTTCATCAACAATTCTACTCGTATGCACCCGTATTCGTACTCGTACAATACACAGCTTTTAGATGTATGTACTATTGGTATATACACTCCAATGATAAGCTCTTAGCAGCCCATGTGAGTCACCTAACACATGTGGGAACTATCATTAAGCAACTAGCATGAAATATCTCATAAAATTACAAAAATATTAGTAATCATTCATGACTTATTTACATGTAAACAAAATTACACATTCTTTCTATCTAATCCATATACCAACGACCAAAAACACCTACAAACACTTTCATTCTTCAATTTTCTTCATCAAATTGATCTCTCTCAAGTTCTATCTTCAAGTTCTAAGTGTTCTTCATAAATTCTATAAGTTCTAGTTTCATAAAATCAAGAATACTTCCAAGTTTGCTAGCTTACTTCCAATCTTGTAAAGTGATCATCCAACCTCAAGAAATATTTCTTATTTATATTAAGATATCTTTCTAATATAAGGTAATACTCATATTCAAACTTTGATTCAAATTTCTATAACTATAACAATCTTATTTCGAGTGGAAATATTACTTGAACTTGTTTTCGTGTCATGATTCTGCTTCAAGAACTTTCAAGCCATCCAAGGATCCTTTGAAGCTAGATCTATTTTTCTCATTTCCAGTAGGTTTATCCACCAAACCTAAGGTAGTAATGATGTTCATAGCATCATTCGATTCATATATATAAAACTACCTTATTCGAAGGTTTAAACTTGAAATCACTAGAACATAGTTTAGTTAATTCTAAACTTGTTCGTAAACAAAAGTTAATCCTTCTAACTTGACTTTTAAAATTGAATAGACACATGTTCTATATCTATATGATATGCTAACTTAATGATTTAAAACCTGAAAACACAAAAAACACCGTAAAATTGGATATACGCCGTCGTAGTAACACCGCGGGCTGTTTTGGGTTAGTTAATTAAAAACTATGAGAAACTTTGATTTAAAAGTTGTTCTTCTGGGAAAATGATTTTTCTTATGAACATGAAACTATATCCAAAAATCATGATTAAGCTCAAAGTGGAAGTATGTTTTCCAAAATGGTCATGTAGACGTCGTTCTTTCGACTGAAATGACTACCTTTACAAAAATGACTTGTAACCTGTATTTCCGACTATAAACTTATACTTTTTATATATAGATTCATAAACTTAAGTTCAATATGAAACCATAGCAATTGGATTCACTCAAAATGGATTTAAAACGAAGAAGTTATGGGTAAAACAAGATTGGATATTTTTACTTGTTGTAGCTACGTGAAAATTGGTAACAAATCTATATTAATCATATCCTAGCTAACTTATATTGTATAATACATATATTCTAATATATTATGTAATCTTGGGATACCATAGACATGTATACAAATGTTTTGACAACCATAGACACTGTATATGCAGTAATGTTGGAGTTAGCTATACATGGTTGAGGTTGATTCCAAAAATATATATACTTTGAGTTGTGATCTAGCCTGAGACGTGTATACACTGGGTCTTGGATTGGGTCAAGATAATATATATTAATTTATTTATGTACATCTAACTATGGACAACTAGTTGTAGGTTACTAACGAGGACAGCTGACTTAATAAACTTAAAACATTAAAACGTATTAGAAATGTTGTAAATATATTTTGAACATACTTTGATATATATGTACATATTTGTTATAGGTTCGTGAATCGACCAGTGGCCAAGTCTTACTTCCCGACGAAGTAAAAATCTGTGAAAGTGAGTTGTAGTCCCACTTTTAAAATCTAATATTTTTGGGATGAGAATACATGCAGCTTTATAAATGTTTTACAAAATAGACACAAGTACATGAAACTACTTTCTATGGTTGAACGATCGAAGCCGAATATGCCCCTTTTACTTGGTAACATAAGAATTAGTAAACCAGTCTACTAATTGACGCGAATTCTAAAGATAGATCTATTGGGCCCAACAAACCCCATCCGTTGTAGCGGATGCTTTAGTACTTCGAGTTTTTATATCATGTCCGATGGATGTCCCGGAATGATGAGGATATTCTTATATGCATCTTGTTAATGTCGGTTACCAGGTGTTCACCATATGAATGATTTTTATCTCTATGTATGGGATATATTGAAATATGAAATCTTGTGGTCTATTATTATGATTTGATAATATATAGGTTAAACCTATAACTCACAAACATTTTTGTTAACGTTTTAAGCATGTTTATTCTCAGGTGATTATTAAGAGCTTCCGCTGTTGCATACTAAAATAAGGACAAGATTTGGAGTCCATGCTTGTATGATATTATGTAAAACTACATTCAAGAAACTTATTTTTGATATAATATATTCATATTGTAAACCATTATGTAATGGTCGTGTGTAAACGGTATATTTTAGATTATCATTATTTGATAATCTACGTAATGCTTTTTAAACCTTTATCGATAAAATAAAGGTTATGGTTGTTTTAAAAATGAATGCAGTCTTTGAAAAACGTCTCATATAGAGGTCAAAACCTCGCGACGAAATCAATTAATATGGAACGTTTATAATCAATATGAACGGGACATTTCAGTTGGTATCCGAGCGTTGGTCTTAGAGAACCAGAAATTTGCATTAGTGTGTCTTATTGAGTTTGTTAGGATACATTAGTGAGTCTAGACTTCGACCGTGTTTTTTTTAAAAACGATTGCTTAACACTTTTCTTGAAAACTATATATTATTAACATGTAAATATTATGTGATATATTAACCTCTTAATGTGTTTGATATTGTGTGATAGATGTCTACCACTAGTACAAATCCCATCGATTCACCTAATAATAATGAAGATTCGAATATATTTTGAGAAGATTCACAAATTCCTGAAGAGGAACCGGAAGAAGAGGAACCGGAAGAGGAGGAACCGGAAGAAGAAGAGGTTCCGGAGGAAGAAATATTGATACCTATAGTAAATGGATTAAATAAAAGAAAATCCTCAACCAACGGACCAAAGTTAATAATGGTCAATGGTGTTTCCGCCGAGGAAGAAAAATATTGGGAAGATTATCAATTTTCTGATGAATCGGATCCCGATAAGGATTCCGATGATGTTATAGAAATTACCTCGATCCAATTTAATAAAGCGAAAGAAAATAATAAGGGAAAAGGTATAAAAATAGAGAAACCCGATTCCAATCCTGATGAACTTTATATGTATCGGTAACATCCGTATTTCCTAAAATGTAACAATGACCCGGGAACCTCTAAACCACCAGGTTTTTCTAAACAATTGTGGAAAATGACGGCTCGTATTAGAGGAACACCATATATTCCTAGAAAATTAGGAAAACGAACCAAGTCCGAAGAAGAAGAAACTAGTTATTCAGATTAGAGGGTAGTAATCATGTTGTGTATTATATGTATTGTAGTGTGCTTGTACATTTATGTTCTATGTAAAAATTTGTTGTATTGTTTGTTAATTATCTTTTACGAATCTAATCCTTGTCTATTTTACAGTATAAAAACAAAATGGACGTTAAGGGTAGACAACCGAATATTTTAGAAGACCTACCAGAGGATATGATTTAGGAAATCTTGTCTAGAGTCGGTCAGAATTCATCAGCACATTTAGTTATGGCGAAATTAACTTGTCGAACATTTGAAAGACTTTCCAGAAATGCCTTAGTTTATAAAAGGCTTTCTTTTGATAGGTGGGGTATATCACATTGGGGAGACCGTAAGTTACGCCGTGTTTTCTTTAAAGCGTTAAATGTGGGGAACCCAAATGCAATTTTATGCTACGGGTTAAGAACCTATTTTGACTCGACATATCCCAACATAGGATTTCGTGAATTAGAAAGAGCTTCTAACATGCAACATAAAGAAGCATGTTATGCTTACGGGTTAGTGATGTTCGCTTCTTACCAAAGTGAGAAAAAGAACATAGGATTGCAGCTTTTAAATAAAACCTTCCCACAAGTGACGGATTCAGTAGTTGGGGTGAGAAACAAGGTTTTTAGATTATTACGGGGCTGTTGGACATTACGAAACCCTCGTCCTTTTGACGACATTACAACATGCTGCCTAGCTAATGGTCATAACGGTTATTTTCCACAAGATCAAGGATGGGAAGTCATCTTAGTAAAACCTGAATGCATGACTTGTTTCTGGACTTATGAATTACGTGTCTTTATTTCTTTTGCTGAACAACTTGTGTATTAACTAGAATTGCCTTCATAGCTGCCGAGTAGCAAAGTTATTATGTGCTATATTTCATCCTATATGTATTATAGCGGTATTGTAAGTTTGTAAAATATTGTATAAAGTTTGAACGCGAAATATTATTGTAATAAGTTTTTCATATAGAATCGTAGTAGTTGAATTGTATAATAGCTGCTAAATATGAACTTAACGGGTAGGTACTACCCGAATTAAAACTATAAAATGCTAATATGAAGAAAAATCTTTTATAAATAAGTTCATATTATGCTATGAGATACTATTGACTACTCTTAAATTCTATATGATTAACTCAATTCTTTTGGCTATTTTGAAGGAAATGGTACCGGCGACTCGTCAGAACTTGAACATGAGTGAGGAAGACTTCCGTGTTTTCCTTGCTGCGAACATAGCCACAGTGCAGGCTGCAATGCAAAATAACAATAACTCTGGATCTAGCAGTGGAACTAATTCCGCAAGAAATCGTGTAGGATGCTCCTAAAAAGAATTCACTGCCTGTAAACCTTTGGAATTTGATGGAACCGAAGGACCAATTGGATTGAAACGGTGGACCGAGAAGGTCAAATCGGTGTTTGCCATAAGTAAGTTTACTGAAGAGGACAAAGTTAAGTACACTACGCATACCTTCACAGGTACGATGTCAACGTGGTGGAATACCTATCTCGAGCAGGTAGGACAAGATGCTGCTTACGCACTACCATGGTTAGCATTCAAGCAATTGATGAACGAGCAGTATCATCCCAGGAACGAGGTCAATAAGCTCAAGGTAGATCTTAGAGGATTACAAATGCAAGGTTTCGATATCACCACGTACGAACGATGATTCACAGAATTGTGCCTATTGTGTCCTAGAACGTTTGAAGATAAAGAAGAGAAGATCGACGCATTTGTAAAAGGGTTACCGGAAAGAATTCAAGAAGATGTGAGTTCACACGAGCCCGCTTCCATACAAAAGGCAAGTCGAATGGCTCACAAATTAGTGAACCAGATCGAAGGAAGGATTAAAGAGTAGGCGACCGAAGAGACTAACATGAAACAAGTCAAGATAAAGTGGAAAGAAACCAATGACAAGAGTCACTAATACAACAACAACAATCACAACCAAAATCGCAACAACTATCCCAATAACCGCAACATCAATCGCAACAACAACTTCAACAAACGTCCCAACAACAACTACAATAACCGGCCCAACAACAATAACAACAACAACAACAATAACGATCCCAACAACAATCTCAATAACAACAATGGCAACAAAAACCAAAAACAGCCATGCCAAAGATGTGAAGAGCATCACCTGGGGTTCTGCACGACATTTTGCAACAGGTGTAAAAGAAATGGTCATAGCGCGAAGAAGTGCGAAATCTACGGACCAATGCATAATAGAACTAAAGGAACAAATAATGTCGGAACAAATAATACCGCCATAGCTTGTTTTGGATGTGGAAAACTGGACCACTTTAGTAGAAATTGCCCGAATCAGGGGAATACTAATGGGCAGGGCCGCGGAAGAGTTTTCAATATTAATACGGCAGAAGCGCAGGAAGACCCGGAGCTTGTTATGGGTACGTTTCTCATTGACAATAAATCTGCTTATGTTTTATTTGATTCGGGTGCGGATAGAAGCTATATGAGTAGAGATTTTTGTGCTAAACTAAGTTGTTCACCGATGCCCTTGGATAATAAATTTTTACTAGAATTAGCAAACGGTAAATTAATTACAGCAGATAATATATGTCGGAATCGAGAAATTAAACTGGTTAGCGAAACACTTAAGATTTACTTGATACCAGTAGAGTTAGGGAGTTTTGATGTGATAATCGGTATGGACTGGTTGAAAGAAGTAAAAGCAGAGATCATTTGTTACAAAAATGCAATTCTCATTATACGAGAAAAAGGAAAACCCTTAATGGTGTACGGAGAAAAGAGCAACGCGAAGTTAAATCTTAGTAGTAACCTAAAGGCACAAAAACTAATAAGAAAAGGTTGCTATGCTGTGCTAGCACACGTCGAGAAAGTAAATTCCGAAGAAAAGAACATCAATGATGTTCCAGTCGCAAAAGAATTTCCCGATGTATTTTCGAAAGAATTACCGGGACTACCTCCACACCGATCCGTTGAATTTCAATTAGACCTTGTATCGGGAGCTGCACTAATAGCTCGTGCTCCATACAGACGCGCACCTAGCGAAATGAAGGATCTTCAGAGCCAGTTACAAGAACTTTTAGAGCGTGGTTTCATTCGACCAAGCACATCACCGTGGGGAGCACCTGTTTTGTTTGTCAAGAAGAAGGATGGTACATTTAGGTTGTGTATCAACTACCGAGAGTTGAACAAACTTACCATCAAGAACCGCAACCCACTACCGAGAATCTACAACTTATTTGATCAACTACAAGGCTCGTCGGTTTATTCGAAGATTGATTTACGTTCTGGGTATCATAAAATGCGGGTGAAGGAGGATGATATTCCAAAGACTGCTTTTAGGACGCGTTACGGTCATTACGAGTTTATGGTTATGCCGTTTGGATTGACAAACGCACCAGCTGTGTTCATGGACCTCATGAACCGAGTGTGTGGGCCATATCTTGACAAGTTTGTCATTGTTTTCATCGATAACATACTTATTTACTCGAAGAATGATCAAGAGCATGAAGAACATTTAAGAAAAGTGCTAGAGTTGTTGAGAAAAGAAAAACTGTGCGGTAAGTTTTCAAAGTGTGCATTTTGGTTGGAAGAAGTTCAATTCCTCGGTCACATAGTGAACAAAGAAGGTATTCAGGTGGATCCAGCAAAGATTGAAACCGTTGAAAAATGGGAAACCCCAAAAACTCTGAAGCATATACGTCAATTTTTAGGACTAGCTGGTTACTACAGAAGGTTCATCCAAGATTTTTCCAGAATAGCAAAACCCTTGACTGCATTAACACATAAAGGGAGGAAATTTGAATGGAAGGATGAACAAGAGAAAGCGTTTCAAATGTTAAAGAAAAAGTTAATTATGGAACCTATATTGTCATTACCTGAAGGGAATGATGATTTTGTGATATATTGTGACGCTTCAAAGCAAGGTCTCGGTTGTGTATTAATGCAATGAACGAAGGTAATTGCTTATGCGTCTAGACAATTGAAGATTCACGAGCAGAATTATACGACGCATGATTTGGAATTAGGCGTGGTTGTTTTTGCATTAAAGACTTGGGGGCACTACTTATATGGGGTCAAAAGTATTATATATACCGATCACAAAAGTCTTCAACATATATTTAATCAGAAACAACTGAACATGAGGCAGCGCAGGTGGATTGAATTATTGAATGATTACGACTTTGAGATTCGTTACCACCCGGGGAAGGCGAATGTGGTAGCCGACGCTTTGAGTAGAAAGGACAGAGAACCCATTCTAGTAAAAGCTATGAATATAATGATTCACAATAACCTTACTACTCAAATAAAGGAGGCGCAACAAGGAGTTTTAAAAGAGGGAAATTTAAAGGATGAAATACCCAAAGGATCGGAGAAGCATCTTAATATTCGGGAAGACGGAACCCGGTATAGGGCTGAAAGAATTTGGGTACCAAAATTTGGAGATATGAGAGAAATGGTACTTAGAGAAGCTCATAAAACCAGCTACTCAATACATCCTGGAACGGGGAAGATGTACAAAGATCTCAAGAAACATTATTGGTGGCCAGGTATGAAAGCCGATGTTGCTAAATACGTAGGAAATGTTTGACGTGTTCTAAGGTCAAAGCTGAGCATCAGAAACCAACCATCAGGTCTATTTCAACAATCCGAAATCCCAGAATGGAAATGGGAAAACATTACCATGGATTTCATCACTAAATCACTAAATCTATATTAATCATATCCTAGCTAACTTATATTGTATAATACATATATTCTAATATATTATGTAATCTGGGGATACCATAGACACGTATGCAAATGTTTTGACATATCATATCGACCCATCTATATATATTATTTGGAACAACCATAGACACTCTATATGCAGTAATGTTGGAGTTAGCTATACAGAGTTGAGGTTGATTCCAAAAATATATATACTTTGAGTTGTGATCTAGCCTGAGACGTGTATACACTGGGTCGTGGATTGGGTCAAGATAATATATATCAATTTATTTCTGTACATCTAACTATGGACAACTAGTTGTAGGTTACTAACGAGGACAGCTGACTTAATAAACTTAAAACATTAAAACGTATTAGAAATGTTGTAAATATATTTTGAACATACTTTGATATATATGTACATATTTGTTATAGGTTTGTGAATCGACCAGTGGCCAAGTCTTACTTCCCGATGAAGTAAAAATCTGTGAAAGTGAGTTATAGTCCCACTTGTAAAATCTAATATTTTTGGGATGAGAATACATGCAGCTTTATAAATGTTTTACAAAATAGACACAAGTACATGAAACTACTTTCTATTGTTGAACGATCGAAGCCGAATATGCCCCTTTTACTTGGTAACCTAAGAATTAGTAAACCAGTCTACTAATTGACGCGAATCCTAAAGATAGATCTATTGGGCCCAACAAACCTCATCCGTTGTAGCGGATGCTTTAGTACTTCGAGTTTTTATATCATGTTCGATGGATGTCCCGGAATGATGGGGATATTCTTATATGCATCTTGTTAATGTCGGTTACCAGGTGTTCACCGTATGAATGATTTTTATCTCTATGTATGGGATGTATTGAAATATGAAATTTTATGGTCTATTATTATGATTTGATAATATATAGGTTAAACCTATAACTCACCAACATTTTTGTTGATGTTTTAAGCATGTTTATTCTCAGGTGATTACTAAGAGCTTCCGCTGTTGCATACTAAAATAAGGACAAGATTTGGAGTCCATGCTTGTATGATATTATGTAAAACTGCATTCAAGAAACTTATTTTTGATGTAATATATTCATATTGTAAACCATTATGTAATGGTCGTGTGTAAACGGTATATTTTAGATTATCATTATTTGATAATCTACGTAATGCTTTTTAAACCTTTATCGATAAAATAAAGGTTATGGTTGTTTTAAAAATGAATGCAGTCTTTGAAAAACGTCTCATATAGAGGTCAAAACCTCGCGACGAAATCAATTAATATGGAACGTTTATAATCAATATGAACGGGACATTTCATCGATAACCTGGTGTAATCATTAACAATGTATTAAAACCTTATTACAGTTCGAATCCCTAATTAGTTGGAATATTTGACTTCGGGTATAAGGGTAATTTGACAAGGACACTCGCACTTTATATTTATGACCGATGGACTATTATGGACAAAAACCAGATATACGTATCAAATAAACCAGGGCAAAGGACAACTAACCCATGGGAATAAATTAAAATCAACACGTCAAACATCATGATTACGGAAGTTTAAATAAGCATAATTCCTTTATTTTATATCTCATCGTACTTTTATTTATCGTCATTTTATTTACAGTCATTTTAATTATCGCACTTTAATTATCGTTATTTACTTTACGCTTTAAAATAAGTTATATTTATATTTAATATTTTGCATTAGGTTTTGACTGTGATATAAGACTTAAAATCGACAAACCGGTCATTAAACGGTAACCCCCCCCCCCCCTTTTTTATAATAATAATACTACTACTTATATATTTATATTTATACAAATATAGTTAATAAAAATATAGCGTTAAACTTAGCGTGCTCCCTGTGGAACGAACCGGACTTACTAAAAACTACACTACTCTACGATTAGGTACACTGCCTATAAGTGTTGTAGCAAGGTTTAGGTATATCCATTCAATAAATAAATAAATAACTTGTGTAAAATTGTATCGTATTTCGTAGTACTTCGTAGTAAAATATAATAGTATTTCACGTACACCTCGCACACATCATATACCTTCAACCATTTTGGATAAATAATAACCAACACAGTAGTGGATATTAACAAAGATTCTAGGGTTTCGAATGCACTTAAGGTAGAATAAATCCTTTAGGGTCTTTTTCTCCTTGTTTCTACCTCGTTGTGTAATCGTGTTTGCTAAAAACCTATGAATTATGCGCAGCTCTACTTTGTTAATATCTAGGTAGGAGTGTCTTTCACCCCGCGTAAATTCCCTAAATCTTGACATACGCCTCCATATGGCGTCATTGTCAAAATTCCTATCTACTCTCTCACCTTCGGCAATTATACGATTACAATCAGGTGTACTAATCTCAGCGGGGGTGTAGATTAATAAAGCTCTAGCCATGTCCAACATGGACATCCTGTACATTCTATCACCTAACAAAAATCTAATAAAACTTTTATTTCCTAACATAGTAACCTGATTATTTAACTCTATAGTGCTAAGCAATTCAACACACCATTCTCTATATATAGTTCTACGCGTGGTATATAAACGGATCCAGTCGTTAAACATAGAATTCCCATACCTTTGAACTAGTAAATCCCTAACCGGGTCGGCTAGGTTAACCGCTTCCAAAGGCTCCCAATCGATTACCCGAGGTATTTCAATATTTTTGTGGTAAAGGATGTGCATGTTATTTTGAAATTTCGGGTACTCTGTCCAACAACGATCGAATCTTAAGTTGGGATGTAACTGTTGTTCATTGATAAATAGGTGCGTAATCCTCGGGTGAGGCTGAAATTGACGATAATGAGTGTAAAACAGTGGTTCCGGCTCATAATAATGTAAATGTTGATCATAGTGGGGTTGTTCTTCTTGTTGTGGTTCTGGTTGCATTTCTGGCTGTGGTTCTTGCTGTGGCTCTTGATCAGCTTGTCTAGACGATGATGCACTGTCAGTATCTGTATTTCCCTGCAAAACACATTAAACACAAAATTTGTGCATCCAAATATGCATTAGTGTTAGCAGAATAACAACTTAAAATAATTACAATAACATGTTTAATCTATATTAAACTTATACTTATTTTCAACATTTTAACAATTCTACACTTTTTCAAATAAGCATATATAAAAATGTATACAATGTTCATAAGCATTCATCTCAAATAACATGTCAAAATAACCATTACTAGCAATTAAACAAGTTTTAAATGGCACTCGTATCAAATTAATTAAGTTCATGAATTTTAGACTTAAAAAGTTCACTTTGATGCTCAAAAATCATGTTTAGGATCAAAGTTTTGATCATTTAGCAATCTAAACATATAACACTACTTATTTTAGCAATAATTTATAACAAAAATCGGCCATAACCTGTTTATATCAAAAAGTCCCAAATTGCTCAAGAACACAAACCCTGAATTTCTAAAAATTTTGAAGTTTAAGGCTTCAAATCATGACAAATAGCATCAATCTAGTTTATACAAGCATAATATACTAACAATTTAACTCTAATTAGGCTAGAAATTATCAAAATTAAATTGGGTAAAAAATTTCTCAAGAACACTATAATTCGAAATTAAAGAGTGTTTTGGGGTGGAATAGTTACCTTCTTTGAAAAACTCCTTGCAAAGTATCTCCTCATTGTGATTTTAGTGAAGATTTGGTGAATTTTGGTGAAAAATTGCGATTTTTAGGAGTATTTGTGTGTGTGTGTTTTCGTGTTTGAGTGTGTGTAAAAGTGGAGAAGCAGAGAAACTCGCTGGCCTTTTGTTTCCGTCCAGTATTTTTAATCCATGCGATCGCATGGATCCCCTTTGCAAATCCCATGCGATCGCATGGGGTCTTTTTTTTTTTAACCTTTAACTATTAAAACAAAAATTGATTATTTTTTAAAATTTTGTTTTCCTTTTATATTGAGGTCGTTTCGGTACGTTCACCTAGTTTGTCCCTCGCCAAAATTTTAAAATTTTCCATTTCAAAGCGATCGTTTTAAAAGCAAAGATTTTTGAGTTTTTTTAATGTTTTTGGCATACTTTAAATTAATAAGATTAAAAATAATGATAACAAAATTTGTCGCCCCGCTCTCGAGTAAAGCAATTTCGGTTCAACGACCTAGTATTTAACTTACGACGCATTTTAGAAATCAATTTTTAACTTAATGAAATAAAGTACATTTTTGTTTTTAAATTCACACCAAACTTTAAGTTTAAAATGCATAAAATTAAATTTCATATAAATATTAATATTTTTACAATCTTACATTTGAAAATAATATAGTTATATATTAATTTTTTAAAAACAAGGTAAAAATAAAAATAGAAAATCTTTTTGGTCTTTTATCCCACTTTAATCAATCAAATATTCACAAAAATATACGTCCCTCTTTTGGGTAAACTAACTTCGGCTATATTACCTAATTTTACTCTTGACGAATTTTGAAGTATTTTGAATTGATTGATTAAAGATATTTATACCTTAGGAATAAACGGTAAATTTCGCAGTGATGCATTAAATTTTTTGTATGATATCAATAATTTCGGTTTGTTATACCTAATTTTATTGAATATCAATTTAATGCTTTATAGCGAATGATTCAGCGTTTATTATCAAAAGGTTAAAAGCATTAAATAAAATAAAAATTGTACATACTTACCTATGAGATAGAATTCTCAGAGACCTGCTTTAGTTGACTCATAAGAGAGTCGTTCGATTTGGTTTTCCATTGCTACATAAGCATAACCTCGAGTATTTAAAAACTTTTCTTCTAAACATATGAACGGTCCTTCTCTGCATAGAGTAATGAACTCGGTATTGAAATATGTCAAATTCATCGAGAATTTTCCTTCGTGTTACCATTTTCCACATTTGTGACATTTTTCAAGATGTCGTGCTCTTCTTTTTGATGCGGATTTTGATTTTCCTTTACCAAAATATATCTTATTGTGATTTTTCCCGAGTTCTTTTCTTACTTCATCACATCTGCCTCTTATTACTGACACCAGGTCACTTGGGAGGGTGTCATTATTATGTTTAGCAATCAAAGCGTGTAGCATTAGACCATGGTTCAAATCAAAGGAATTCTTCATCTCGTAAAACCTAAAAAAATATAAAAATTCAGAATGGGGGAGAAGACTAGTTCTTTAGGGTCTGCTAGGGAAAGACCATTAGGATTCCATTCTCGAGAGCGACACGAAAATAGAAAATCTAACTCTAGACAACATTATATTATCCTTTAAAACATTTGAATCTCCCCGCACTTAGTTAGCTGTGGTGTCGAACTTGTGATTAACTTCATTGTTAATTTCAATTGGACCATCAATAACTTGCATATCTTTGACTTTTGCTTCAAGCCATTTGTTGATTTCCTCATTAACATTCAAAAATTTAACTAACATCACCTTTTCCTTAGGCGATAAATTGGATACTAATCGGTTACATAACTTAAAGTTCCCCTTAATCCTAGCATCTTGAATCCGTTTATAGAGTTTCTTCATTGAACTGTTAAAAACGGGTTCATCTAATTTTGTATCATCAACGGGGTTCTTTGTTATCGGGTCATCATTAGGTGTTTCTTCATCTTCCCCACACTTAGGCGTTTTTATTGGTTCAATAGTTTTGGTTGGTGGAGATTTAAAATTTTGGTTCACAAAGGTGACCAATTTATCACCATCCCTAAGTGTCATTCTACCATCTCTTACATCAAAGAACGCCTCGATGGTTGCTAAAAATGGGCGACCTAAAATTAGAGGAATATCAAGGTCTTCCTCCATATTAATAACTATGAAATTTGCAACAAAGGTCAAACTTCTCACTTTAACAAGTAAATTATTGGCTATTCCAACCGGGTGTTTAATGGTTTGGTCAAATAATTGAACACCTATTCTGGTTGGTCTTAATTTACCTACACCTAATCTTTTGTATAAGGAAAGAGGCATAATATTCGCACTTGCCCCTAAATCTGCGAGCCCATTATACATAGCACCATCATTAAGTAAGCAAGAAATGATAAATTCACCTGGGTCTCCCACTTTAGTAAGTAAAGTTGGTTTGTTAACCTTTTTTGGGTGCTCTTTTCTTGGTTCTTTTACTTCTACTTGGATCTCTTGTTCATATTTTTCTTTGTTTCTTAGAATGGGAGGTTTATATAGAAATTCTTCTTCATCACTCCAATTTGAAGCTTCCCCATCTTCCAATTTTGGTTTTTCATATGTCGTTGACAACATATTTATGTTTTCATTCTGAGGGTTTTCTTGGGTGGTGAAATTATGATTACTTCATTGTCAACTTCCATCGGACCATGTATGTAATGTTTAACTCTGTGACCATTAACTTTAAATTCAATCCCATTTGAATTTATTAACTCTATTGTTCCGTATGGGAAAACTCTTTTGACTATGAATGGTCCAGACCATCTTGATTTCAATTTTCCAGGAAATAGCTTGAATCTTGAATTGAAAAGAAGAACTTTGTCTCCTTCCTTAAATTCTTTTGAACTTCTGATTCTTTTATCATGTCATTTCTTAGTTCTTTCCTTATAGATTTACGAATTTTCATATGCATCATGTCTTAATTCTTCTAATTCGTTTAGTTGACTTAATCGTAGACGTCCGGCTTCATGCAAATCAAGATTACATGCCTTCAAAGCCCAAAATGCTTTGTGCTCAATTTCTACTGGAAGGTGACATGCTTTTTCGTAAATGAGTTTAAAAGGTGTGGTAACAATTGGAGTTTTGTAAGCTGTTCTAAAAGCCCAGAGTGTATCCGCCAATTTTATGGACCATTCCTTCGGATTTGATCCTACGGTTTTCTCTAGAATAAGTTTTAATGCTCGGTTGGTATTTTCAACTTGTCCACTTGTTTGTGGATGATAAGCGGTGGAGATTTTATGAGTTACTCCATATCTTTTGAGAACCTTCTCAAGTTTATTATTACAAAAATGAGTACCCCTATCACTTATTAAAGCTTTCGGTGTTCCGAACCTAGCAAAAAGATGTTTTAAGAAGTTGACTACAACTCGTGCATCGTTAGTTGGGAGATCTTGTACTTCCGTCCATTTAGATACATAATCAACGGCAACGAGAATGTAGAGATTATTATGAGATTTTGGAAATGGACCCATAAAGTCAATACCCCAAACGTCAAATACTTCACATACTTGAATGACGTTTTGTAACATTTCATCACGTTGACTTATTTTTCTGACCCTTAGACATGCATTACAGGATTTACAAAGAAGGTGCGCGTCTTTAAAAATTGAAGGCCAATAGAATCCAGTGTCGTAGACTTTCTTTGCTGTGATTTGAGGCACATAATGTCCTCCTGTTGGTCCTGTGTGACAATGGTTTAAGATTTGACTAGCTTCATTTCCGAATACGCATCGGCGTATTATTCCATCGGGACATCTCTTAAACAAATGCGGATCCTCCCAAAAATAGTGTTTTATATCACTAAAGAATTTCTTTCGTTTTTGGTATGATAACCCTTTTTCAAGGAATCCACATACTAAGTAGTTTGCATAGTCTACAAACCATGGAATTTCACTATAATCGATTTTCAAGAGATATTCATCAGGAAAGTTATCTTGTATAGTCGATTCATTTAGAACTTCTAATTCGGGATTTTCAAGGCGAGAAAGATGATCAGCTGCGAGATTTTCTGCTCCCTTTTTATCTCGGATTTCGATATCGAACTCTTGTAAGAGTAAGATCCAACGGATTAATCGTGGTTTGGCATCTTGTTTTAAAAATAGGTATCTAAGAGCAGAATGATCACTATAGACCACCGTTTTAGCTAGAACGAGATATGACCGAAATTTGTCAAAAGTAAAAAAAATAGCAAGGAGTTCTTTTTCAGTAGTTGTGTAATTCGTTTGTGCTCCTTGTAATGTCTTACTAGCGTAATAAATAGTTTGAAATCGTTTTTCAATCCTTTAACCTAAAACGGCTCACATTGTAAAATCACTTGCATCGCACATGAGTTCAAATGGTAGATTCCAATTTGGAGTTATCATGATCGGCGCATTAGTGAGTTTTTCTTTAAAAATATTAAAAGATTTGATGCATTCATCCTAAAAGATGAATGGAGCATCTTTTTCTAGGAGTTTATTCATAGGAGTGGCAATTTTAGAAAAATCTATTATGAAACGTCGGTAAAAACCGGCATGCCCTAGAAAACTCCTAACTCCTCTAACATTGGTGGGATGTAGAAGTTTAGCAATTACATCTACTTTAGCTCTATCCACTTCAATTCCTTCACGTGAAATTTTATGACCAAGAACGATGCCTTCTTTAACCATGAAATGGCATTTCTCCCAATTAAGTACTAGATTTAATTTCTCGCATCTATTAAGCATTCGTTCAAGATTAACTAGACATGTTTCAAAAGTATCATCGAAGACTGAAAAGTCATCCATGAAAACTTCCATGCATTCTTCTATCATGTCGTGAAAAATCGCTATCATGCACCTTTGAAAGGTTTCAGGGGCGTTGCAAAGTCCAAATGGCATGCATTTGTAAGCAAAAGTACCATAAGGGCATGTGAAGGTGGTTTTCTCTTGGTCCTCGGGTGCGATTGGAATTTGAAAGTATCCGGAGAAACCGTCAAGAAAACAATAGTAACTGTTCCCAGCTAACCTTTCCAACATTTGATCAATGAAAGGTAAGGGAAAGTGATCTTTTCTGGTGGCGTCATTTATTTTTCTATAATCAATACAAACACGCCATCCTGTTACAGTCCTAGTGGGAATAAGCTCATCTTTTTCATTTGTGATGACAGTGATGCCACCCTTCTTAGGTACGCATTGAACTGGGCTTACCCATGGACTATCAGAGATTAGATAAATTAAACCTGCATCAAGCAGTTTAATAATTTCTTTCTTAACAACTTCTTGCATATTAGGATTTAGTCTTCGTTGGCGTTGCACATACGTTTTATGACCTTCTTCCATAAGGATTTTATGTGTGCAATACGAAGGACTTATACCTTTAATGTCATGAATCTTCCATGCAATAGCTGGTTTATGAGCTTTTAACACAGAAATGAGTTGAGATTTTTCATTTTTCGTAAGAGAAGACGAGATTATTACAGGTAATTCAGATTCACCATGTAAATAAGCATATTCCAAATGGTTGGAAGTGGTTTTAACTCTAATATCGGTGGTTCTTCTATCGATGATTTGTATCTATATCTGTCTTCCTCTTTTAGTACTTGAATTTCTTCTGTTGTTGGTTCGTATTCATTAGCCATGAGTGTGGCTAATATTTCAGCTTCATCAATTGGTTCAGTTCCTTCTCCTAAAGAATATTCTCCTGTTCCTTGTAATTCTGAAAATTCTTGTAACAATTCTTCTTGTGAATCTATAGTTTGAACATAATAACATGTATCATCTACAGATTGCGGTTGTTGCATGGCTCTATCAACAGAAAAGGTAACACTCTCGTCCTCTATACTTAGGGTCAGTTTCTTACCGAACACGTCTATTATTGCTTTAGCCGTGTTTAAGAATGGTCTTCCTAATATAAGAGGAACTCGAGGATCTTCTTCCATGTCCAGAATAACAAAGTCTACTGGAAATACTAAAGTACCAACTTTAACTAGCATATTTTCCATTATCCCTCTAGGATATTTTATTGATCGATGGGCTAGTTGTATGCTTATTCGTGTTGGTTTTAATTCTCCAAGGTCTAGTTTAGCGTATAGTGAATACGGCATTAAATTTATACTAGCACCTAAGTCTGCCAATGCTTCTATTGAACTAAGACTACCCAGAAAATATGGAATTGTAAAACTTCCTGGATCTGATAATTTTTCTGGAATCTTATTTAATAGCACTGCAGAACAATTAGCATTCATCGTAACAGTCGAGAGTTCTTCCATTTTCTTTTTATTTATGATTAGATCTTTCAGGAATTTAGCATATCTTGGCATTTCTGAAATCACATCAATGAAAGGAAGATTGACATTTATTTGTTTAAACATATCTAAGAATTTGGATTGCTCGACTTCAAGTCTTTCTTTTCTCATTTTACTCGGGTAAGGAAGTGGTGGTTGATATGGTTTAACATAAGGCTTTGCCTTAACTGTGTTATCTTCATTAACCTTTTCAACTACCGGTTCTGATTCCTTCTCTTGCTCAGGCTGTGGTGCCTGTGTAGTAGGATTAGATTCATCAGAAATTACAGGCATTTCAGGTGGTTTGAGTGTAATACCACTTCTTGTAGTAATGACTTTAGCTGTTTCATTTCGGGGGTTAGCATTTGTATCGCTAGGTAGACTCCCCGGTTTTCTTTCTCTAATTAACCTCGCTAGGTTACTTACTTCTTGTTCCAGATTTTGGATGGAAGCTTGTTGATTTCTAAATGCTTGAGCATTTTGTTCATTAGTTTGTTTCTGAGATGTAAATAACTGGTTTTGAGATTCTATTAACTTTGCCATCATTTCGTCCAAGTTTGTCCTCTTCTCATCGGGTTGTGGTGGTTTATTTGGAAAAATAGGTCTATACTGGTTGTAAGTATTATTAGATACTTGTTGATTGCTAGGACCTTGTTGGTTGTTGTATGGAACATTTCGGTTATAATTCTGATTTTGATTCTAGTTTGGTCTTGGCAGTTGATAATTATTCTGATAATTATTTCCCGGCCCTTGGTTCATGTATGAAACATTCTCTCGTTGTTCCATTGTTTGTTCAACACTGATACAATCTTTTGTTAAATGTGGTCCTCCACACTGCTCACAACTAATTCGTATTCTGTAAATATCTTTAGTCATCTTTTCCATTCGTCTCTCGAAAGCATCTAGCTTTGCGGAAATGGAATCAAATTCATGGCTAGAATCGGCTCTAGCCGCTTTGGATGAACGAAATATATCTTTTTCTTGAGGCCACTCATGTGAGTGGAATGCTGTGTTATCAATAATTTTGTGTGCTTCGGTTGCGATTTTCTTCATAATGAGACCACCAGCTGCCGTGTCGATGTCTTTTCGTGTAGCGACGTTGACTCCTTTGTAAAATATTTGAACTATTTGATAAGTATTTAGACCATGTTGAGGACATCCTCACAATATTTTTCCGAATCTTGTTCATGCCTCATTTTCATTCGGCTTTTGTGCGAACGTGGCAATTTCTCCTTGAAGTCTCACGGCTTTAGATGACGGAAAGAATCTTTTAAGAAAATTTTCAACTAAAACATCCCATGAATCAATCGCTCCTTCAGGTAAAGATTATAACCAATCTTTGGCTTTCCCCTTTAAAGTCCAGGGGAATAACATGAGATAAATAGTTTCGTCCTCAACTTCTCGGATCTTAAATAGATTACAAATCCTACTAAAAGTTCGAAGATGTTCGTTTGGATCTTCTTTTGCTGTACCACCAAATTGGCATTGATTAGTGATCATATGTAGGATTTGTCCTTTGATTTCAAAATCTGGCGCATTAAGTGGTTCAGGATCTCTGAATTGTCCTTGAATATCCTCCGGGTCCTCAATTGTGAAGTCGGTTTCAAAAATTGGATTATCGGAAATTTGAGTTGGAGTACTTGTTCGACTAGATGATGATTCTAAAGAAAAATTAATGGCGACAATATTGGATAAATGTCTTGATCGAGTTACAGGTGTTGAACGTATGAAAGGTGGTGAACGTTTTGCTCAGTGCATTCACTGAATATCCTATTAGTTATAAAGATAAAAATTCTATAAGTTATCAAATTAATAGACTTTTCTGATTTTGCTCACGTTTCGAATAGCCAATAGATGTAGCAGGTAGCAGGACCCTTTAAATCGGAAGCCCACAACTCGCCACTAACAAATCCAACTATTACTACGAACCAGAAAATTTTGGATGTCTATTGATTTAACCGCTTAAAATAATTTTTGGTCGAAATTTAAAGAAAATAAAGAAAATTCTATGTCTTAAAAACTAGAGCGTAGAAATGAAAAAGAAAAAGCGCGTCAAAAAATAAGAAGTCAAAAAACAAACGTCGAAAAACAAACAGTCGAAAAATAATAATAAAAAATAAAGCGTCGAAACTTAAAAGTCTAAAAACTAAAAATTAAAACTTGCGTCTAAAGGTATTAAAACTTAAAAGGAATTCTAAACAGAAAAATCGACAATTACTTAGATAGGCACTACAATTTATTTAAAAGTAAAGCGATAAGCGACGTCGTAAAATTCTAAAGCACCTAAATCTTAATCTAAAGAAAAAGCACTTAAGGGATTTTACGGCAAAGCCTGAAAATCTAGAAATATAAAATAACTACGGCAAAAACTAAGTTTAAAACTAATTACGAACGATAAAAATACAAATTACAAATTAAAAGATTAAAATATACAATTTATAAAAAGAGATAAAAAATGATAAAATTACTTATTTTTATAAAAATATTATTTTTATATTATTATTTTATAAAAGTATTAATTTTATAATTATAAAAACTTAATTAAAACTTAAAAATACAAATTAATTTAAAACTAAACTAAATATTAAATAAACTAAACCCTAATTAACTAATTAATTTATAATAATTATTAATAACCTAACCCTAATCTGTACGTCAAAGGTTTCAGACCAGTCAAATCAGACCATGCGATCACATGGATTGTGTGTTATATATTCATGCGGTCGCATGGTATCAGATACCAAGCCAGATATTTGGGCTGCTACAGTGATCGGCCCGTTTACAGTTTTAATTATTATTATTTTTATGAATTTAATTTTATAGAAAATATAATTTAAATAAAACTTATATTTAAAAAAATACTAATTAGTTTTTATAACTTTTAACAAAAGTAATAAAAAAATATAAACTTTTTAATTTAAACATTTAAAATTATAGATATATATATTTTTTTCTTTTTTCTTTTTTATGTTTTTATATTTTTAAACTTATATATTTTTTACAAAAATAGATTAAAAACTAATATTTTTTTTTAGAATATAGCATTTCGCTTCGGCGTGATGTTCCCCGGCAGCGGCGCCAAAAATACTTGATGTGTGCGAGGTGTAGTACGAAATACTATTATAGTTTACTACAATTTACTATTAAATACGATACAATTTACACAAGTTATTTATTTATTTATTGAATGGATATACCTAAACCTTGCTATAACACTTATAGGCAGTATACCAAATCATAGAGTAGTGTAGTTTTTAGTAAGTCCGGTTCGTTCTACAGGGATACAGCTAAGTTTAACGCAATATTTTTCACAACAATATTTGTATAAATATATATATATAAGTAGTATTATTATTACTATTATTATTATTATTATAAAAAGGGGGTTTTATTGTTTAATGACCGGTTTATCGATTTTAAGTCTTATATGACAGTCAAAACCTAATGCAAAATATTAAAATATAAATGGAACTTAATTTAAAGCGTAAAGTAAATAATGATAAATAAAAATACAATAATTAAAAATACAAGTAAAGCGTAAAAATAAATGGCGATAAATAAAAGTGCGATAATTAAAAGTACGATAAATAAAATGACGATGAGATATAAAATAAGAGAATTATGCTTATTTAAACTTTCGTAATCATGATGTTTGACGTGTTGATTTTAATTTATTACCATGGGTTAATTGTCCTTTGTCCTGGATTATTTGATAAGTCCATCTGGTTTTGTCCATAATAGTCCATCGGTGATAATTATAAAGTGCGAGGGTCTTCGCCAAATTAACCTTATACCCGAAGTCAAATATTCCAACTAATTGGGGATTTAAACCGTAATAAGGTCTTAATACTTTGTTTAATGATTACAACAGGTTATCGACTGCGTGTAATCCAAGGTTTTAATAATTTATTAACAATTACACCAATTACCCTTGAATGTAATCCACCCCTGTTTCAATGAGTCTATTTACTATTAATCCATCCCCGTGTCCGGTCAAATGAACAATTATTAGTATTTATAGATATCCCGCCCACCGTACCCAGTCAAGCGTATGTGGTTATATATAGATACGTCAAGTTGTAATCTCTATATTAAATTAACAAGATATCATTTAGTTAATTAGATATAAAGCCCATTAATAGCCCATAGTCCAATTTACACAAGTGTCGGTCTTTTTTCCAAACCCCAATTATGGTCCAAAACCCAATAACCCAGTCTTTAATATTTAGTCCAACATCACGATTACTTCGGCTCAAATAAGCATAATAATAACTTAGCTACGAGACATTAATTTAAAAAGGTTGAACATAACTTACAATGAGTATTAATCACGTAGTGTTACACGGACAAAGTTTCGACTTACAAACTTAAAACATTCGCTAAAATAATCTTATTATTATTATTAACTTAATATTAAAATTAAAATATAAATATAAATATAGATCAGAGAGTGATATTGATGATTGATGAAAATTGTGTACATAACTCGTCGAATAAGCTGGCTATTTATAAGACCTGACCACCTTTTTCTTCTCATGCGATCGCATGGAATTATAACTTCAAGGCCATGCGATCGCATGGCCTCCTGGGACAGCTCACATTGCTTTGTTTTCAAGCTTGTCGACGTTATATAATATATATAATATAATATATATAATTATATATATATTATATTATATTCTTGTGCATAGTTGACTTGTAATTTTAGGTACGTTGCGTCGCGCATTGATAGTTGGTTTAGGTCTCGGTTCCGGATTTTTGAACGTCCTTTCGTACGCTTAGATATCTTGTACTTTGCATTTTGCAGCTTATACTCTTGTAATTTTTAGACGTTTCTTATCAATAAATTGAACCACTTGGATTGTATCTTGTACATTTGAGCTTTTTGTTTATTTGCGTCTTCAAATCGTCGAATCTGTCTTTTGTCTTCACCTTTTATTATTTAAACGAATATCACTTGTAAATAGAACAATTGCAACTAAAAGCTTGTCTTTCTTGAAGGATAATGCTATGAAATATATGTTCGTTTTTAGCATTATCAGTTATCCTCATATTTTTCACTACTGTGTGTGTCATCATCCACTAGAAGAGTTGACTTCTTAACCATTATAATCTGCACGTGATTTACAACCATCTTTTACCTATGATTTTGCACCATAGTTTGGCATCTATTTTAGTTCATATTAATTTGCATAGTTTCAATATCCATCATTAGAACAGAGCAACAATGAAGAAGATAATAGTAAATTGGTTTACTATAATTAAGGTGGGTATTTCATCTAATTAAGTTTTGCACCTTCAATTTTTGCACCTTCATCTTGATTCTACAATTTAAATTGTGTTCAAACAATTTTTTATTCATTTCGAACAAAAATTAAACTGAGTTCGAACAAATTTTGAAATAGATGTGGACTTTTTTTTAACCTAATCATATTGCATCTATTTTTGGTTCTACAAGATTTTCAATTTATACAAGTTCGAACGAAAAATGCTTAGTTTGTTCGAACAAAAAATGTTGAATTCGAACAAAAAATGTTGAGTTCGAACAATTTTTACTCACTAGCAAATACAGATGCATCATGATGCATCTTGATTCAATTTGAGTTCTAACATTTTTTACTCAGTTCTAGCAAAAAATAGAACTTGGTTCGAACCAAATAAGTTGAGTGGTAATCAACCATGCCTAATTTCTACCTTTTGTAGGTGTGCATCTTCATTTTTTTTATTTTTTTCACTTTCATCTTGATTCTACAATTATGTTCATTCTACAATTTGATATAAGTTCAAACAAAAATTACCAAATTCGAAAAAATTTGGAGAAATTCGAACAATTCTCTATTCTACATTTTATGATATTCAAACAAAAAAAGGTAGAATCAAATAATTTTTGGCTAAGTCGAACAAAAAAAAAAGGGAGAGCAAATATTTTGATATCAGAACAAAAAATTTTAAATTAGAACAATTTAAGTTCTACAATTTAAGTTCTACAAAAAAAGATGCATCATCTTCTACAAGATGCATCATCTTGCACTGTTGAACAAACGCTAACTACTGACTCAAAATTTCAACTTCACTAATTGATGATTCTGAACAAAATCAGAGCATGAATCCATTATCCTATATCATATTCTAAGTCTTGTGCATCATCATAACACAACTACAACAGCATATTTGAGGCAATTTGATTCATGTTCTTCATTAAAAGAAATACGAGCACAGATTAATCATTCTAGATAGATAAGTAACGAATTGATGACATGTAAAAGTGCAGAGTGGATCGAAATCATCTCTTTATGCTCTCTGCAAATTTATAGATACTGATTTGAAGAATCGAGTTCGAATTGGAAATCAATTGATGTTTAGTTCTCAGAGTTCTCCCGTGGTTAGCGAGAAGGAAAAGGGACTTGTAAACGGGCAGCATCGCCGTATGCTCCACTTTTGTTGCCCTGGTTTATATCCCGGAGTACTCTTATTGCCGATCTGTCACCCAACCTACTTTTGAGTTGGAGGGCTCTACCTCCATCCGTCGAGTCAAGTAATTCGCTATCGCAAATTCTTC
The DNA here is from genome assembly GCF_046630445.1 of Rutidosis leptorrhynchoides. Taxonomy (NCBI): domain Eukaryota; kingdom Viridiplantae; phylum Streptophyta; class Magnoliopsida; order Asterales; family Asteraceae; genus Rutidosis; species Rutidosis leptorrhynchoides. Next base: position 681,114,697 of record NC_092333.1, read on the forward strand.
CGCCTTTCAAAGCCAAAGCAAAGGCATTCATTTAGCAGGAGTTTACGCTGCAAAGATGATTCGTGCTAGCTCTTCTCTTCTTTAACTAGTTACATGAATAGCCTATTGGGCTAGTTTACTAAGTTTTCACTCTACATAAACTTCATTCTATATATATATATATATATATATATATATATATATATATATATAAAACAGGCCCAACAATATTTAAGTAAAAGTAACACAAACAGATAATTATGTTTTCGGATATGACTTCTCTTTTTTATACATTCACTATAATTTCATTCAATTTTCCAACAATATCCTTAGACAAAATTGCTGAAATAGTCCATGTGGTTTGTACCAAAATGCTGATTTAGTCCCTATGCTTTTTTTTGACTGATTTCGTCCTCGTGGTTCGCAAATGATGTTGATTTCGTCCCTCCGGCTGACGGCCGTTAAAAATACCGTTAACTCATGTCATGTGCTAGACATGTGAGGGTATTTTTGTCTTTTTCTCCTTCCCTTCTTGGTTCGTGCGTGGTTCAGGTGTTTGGTTCAAAAATGTCAGTCATCCACAGTACATGTAGAATCAAACTCAAAAATATATAAATATTGAATTTTCGGTAGCAGCAACAAACAACTTAATTCATTTATTTTGATTAAAACAATGTTACCACTACATTACACATGTTTAGACACCAATCTATTCAAATTCATCAAATTAGTTGGGTCATCGATTTATTATCAGATCGTATTTATAATTGAATCGTGATTCGTTGTAGATCTAAAAAACACATATTGGTAACCCAAACCACAACCAGTTTCAGATCTAGTCGGAGTTCTTTCAAATCTAGCCGGAACGATTTCTAAAGCGAAGAGAAACACCCAAATTAGATCTGAAACAACAACCTTGTTTAGATCGCCGTTGTCGAAGTTTAAATCGCGACTACCGGAGTTGCTGATCAGTCTCGGTTACCAGAGTCGATGAACCATCACCGCTGCCGGAATAGATGAACCGTCGTCGATGGTACAACTTCCGTTTGAAATTTTCATTTTAAACATAAACATTGAAATCATAAGCTTTCCGTTTGAAATTTTCATTATAATAGCTTTATTTGGGTTACAATGTTTGTATTTGTATATACAGCTTCCAATTTAAACATTTTGTTTGTAAAAGCTTTATTTATTATTTGGGTTAAATGTTATCTTGCAATATATATATATATATATATATATATATATGTTGGTTGTTGGCTCGCTGTTGCTATTTCATTGTTGGAGATAATTAAATTAGAGATAATTTATTTAGGAATGAATACAATTTCTTTTTTGTTTGTTGGGTAGTGATTTTGAATTATGATCTTGGGTTATATAAACTAGGGTTTCAAAGGAAATGATATTTTAAAAAGAAGGATGTATAATGTCCAGGGGGTTTGTTAAAGGAAGGGGAATTTTGGGTTTTTTTTTTTTAATGTTAGGTTTTGGGATTTGTAATTTGGGGGAAGATGATGAAGATAGGTTATGAAGTTTTTCAAAGGAAAAAGAAATAGAGGGACCATATCAGCAATTTTGTTCAAATGAAAAGATAAAAGGACATTTTTACCCTCATGTGCGTGGCATGTGATTGGAGTTAACGGAATTATTTAATGTCCGTTAGAAATAGGGACTAAATCACCAACATTGACATACCACGTGTAGTGACCCGAACTTTTCCATGTTTATATATATTAATTGAGATTGATATTTACATGATTAAATGTTTCCAACATGTTAAGCAATCAAACTTGTTAAGACTTGATTAATTGAAATATGTTTCATATAGACAATTGACCACCCAAGTTGACCGGCGATTCACGAACGTTAAAACTTGTAAAAAACGACATGACGATATATATATGGATATACATATGGTTAACATGAGATTATGATAAGTAAGTATCTCCATAAGTATATTAACAATGAGTTATATACATATAAACAAGACTACTAACTTAAGGATTTCGAAACGAGACATATATGTAACGATTATCGTTGTAACGACATTTAAATGTATATATATCATATTAAGATATATTAATATATCATAATATCATGATAATATAATAATTTAACATCTCATTAGATATAATAAACAATGGGTTAACAACATTAATTGAGATCGTTAACTTAAAGGTTTCAAAACAACACTTACATGTAACGACTAACGATGACTTAACGACTCAGTTAAAATGTATATACATGTAGTGTATTTAGATGTATTAAAATACTTTTGGAAGACTTCAAGACATATATCAAAACACTCATACTTAACGAAAATGGTTACAGTTACTTTTCCATTCTTTTCTTTCATCAAGAATTCTAGTCGTATTCTTACCCGTATTATACACAGCTTCAAAACGTACTTACTATGAGTATATACCAATAGGAACTAGCATGGGATTCCACTCTTGATTATGTCATGTATGATTAATCAATTTTAACTTCTACCATGAGCTAGTCAACTAACTAGAACTCCTTTTAACCCCACTCACCACTCACCAATTACCACTCATCATTCACTCCATTTCACTTCCAATTCTCTTTCTAATTCTCTCTCAACACACACACACTATTATGAACGTATTTTTCCAGTAGTTAATCATCATCTTCATCAAAAATCACTTCAAGAATCAAGCTATAATCATCATAGGAAGAACACTTCAAGAACACTTCAAAAATCCCTTCAAGTTTACTAATTTACTTCCAAGCTTTCTAATCCATTCCAAGTAATCATCTAAGATCAAGAAACCTTTGTTGTATACAGTAGGTTATCTTTCTTATTCAAGGTAATATTCATATTCAAACTTTGATTCAATTTCTATAACTATAAACTATCTTAATTCGAGTAAAAATCTTACTTGAACTTGTTTTTGTGTCATGATCCTACTTCAAGAACTTTCAAGCCATCCAAGATCCTTTGAAGCTAGATCATTTCTTGTCACTTCCAGTAGGTTTACCTACTAAACTTGAGGTAGTAATGATGTTCATAACATCATTCGATTCATATATATAAAACTATCTTATTCGAAGGTTTAAACTCGTAATCACTAGAACATAGTTTAGTTAATTCTAAACTTGTTCGCAACCAAAAGTTAATCCTTCTAACTTGACTTTTAAAATTAACTACACACATGTTCTATATCTATATGATATGCTAACTTAATGATTTAAAACCTGGAAACACGAAAAACACCGTAAAACCGGATTTACGCCGTCGTAGTAACACCGCGGGCTGTTTTGGGTTAGTTAATTAAAAACTATGATAAACTTTGATTTAAAAGTTGTTATTCTGAGAAAATGATTTTTATTATGAACATGAAACTATATCCAAAAATTATGGTTAAACTCAAAGTGGAAGTATGTTTTCTAAAATGGTCATCTAGACGTCGTTCTTTCGACTGAAATGACTACCTTTACAAAAATGACTTGTAACTTATTTTTCCGACTATAAACCTATACTTTTTCTGTTTAGATTCATAAAATAGAGTTCAATATGAAACCATAGCAATTTGATTCACTCAAAACGGATTTAAAATGAAGAAGTTATGGGTAAAACAAGATTGGATAATTTTTCTCATTTTAGCTACGTGAAAATTGGTAACAAATCTATTCCAACCATAACTTAATCAACTTGTATTGTATATTATGTAATCTTGAGATACCATAGACACGTATACAATGTTTCGACCTATCATGTCGACACATCTATATATATTTCGGAACAACCATAGACACTCTATATGTGAATGTTGGAGTTAGCTATACAGGGTTGAGGTTGATTCCAAAATATATATAGTTTGAGTTGTGATCAATACTGGGATACGTATACACTGGGTCGTGGATTGATTCAAGATAATATTTATCGATTTATTTCTGTACATCTAACTGTGGACAACTAGTTGTAGGTTACTAACGAGGACAGCTGACTTAATAAACTTAAAACATCAAAATATATTAAAAGTGTTGTAAATATATTTTAAACATACTTTGATATATATGTATATATTGTTATAGGTTCGTGAATCAACCAGTGGCCAAGTCTTACTTCCCGACGAAGTAAAAATCTGTGAAAGTGAGTTATAGTCCCACTTTTAAAATCTAATATTTTTGGGATGAGAATACATGCAGGTTTTATAAATGATTTACAAAATAGACACAAGTACGTGAAACTACATTCTATGGTTGAATTATCAAAATCGAATATGCCCCTTTTTATTAAGTCTGGTAATCTAAGAATTAGGGAACAGACACCCTAATTGACGTGAATCCTAAAGATAGATCTATTGGGCCTAACAAACCCCATCCAAAGTACCGGATGCTTTAGTACTTCGAAATTTATATCATATCCGAAGGGTGTCCCGGAATGATGGGGATATTGTTATATATATGCATCTTGTTAATGTCGGTTACCAGGTGTTCACCATATGAATGATTTTTATCTCTATGTATGGGATGTGTATTGAAATATGAAATCTTGTGGTCTATTGTTACGATTTGATACATATAGGTTAAACCTATAACTCATCAACATTTTTGTTGACGTTTAAAGCATGTTTATTCTCAGGTGAATACTAAGAGCTTCCGCTGTTGCATACTAAAATAAGGACACGATTTGGAGTCCATGTTTGTATGATATTGTGTAAAAACTGCATTCAAGAAACTGATTTCGATGTAACATATTTGTATTGTAAACCATTATGTAATGGTCGTGTGTAAACAGGATATTTTAGATTATCATTATTTGATAATCTACGTAAAGCTTTTTAAACCTTTATTTATGAAATAAAGGTTATGGTTTGTTTTAAAAATGAATGCAGTCTTTGAAAAACGTCTCATATAGAGGTCAAAACCTCGCAACGAAATCAATTAATATGGAACGTTTTTAATCAATAAGAACGGGACATTTCAGTTGGTATCCGAGCGTTGGTCTTAGAGAACCAGAAAATTTGCATTAGTGTGTCTTATCGAGTTTGTTAGGATGCATTAGTGAGTCTAGACTTCGACCGTGTTTTCTTTAAAAATGATTGCTTAACATTTTTGTTGGAAACTATATATTTTTAACATATGAATATTATGTGATATATTAATCTCTTAACGTGTTTGATATTATGTGATAGATGTCTACCTCTAGAACAAGTCCCATTGACTCACCTAATAATAATGAAGAGTCAAATGTAAATTGGAATGATTCGTGGACTGATTCACAAGTTCCCGAAGAGGAACCGGAAGAAGAGTCGGAACCGGAAGAAGAATCGGAACCTGAAGAAGAATCGGAACCGGTGGGGGAAATAATAAAACGGTTAAGTAAAAGAGAATCCTCAACCAATCGACCAAAGTTAATTATGGTCAATGGTGTTTCCGCCAAGGAAGCAAAATATTGGGAGGATTACCAATTCTCCGATGAATCGGATTCCGACGAGAATTCCGATGATGTTATAGAAATTACCCCAACTGAATTTAAAAAGGCAAAAGAAAATAATAAGGGAAAGGGCATAAAAATAGAGAAATCTAATTCCAACCCCGATGAACTTTATATGTATCGTCAACCCCCGAAGTCCTTAAGTTGTAACAATGGCCCGGGAACCTCTAAACCACCAGGTTTTTCTAAACCAATGTGGACAACGACGGATCGTATTAGGGGAACATCATATATCCCTAGAAACTTGGCAAAACGAACCAAAACCGAACAAGAAGAAATGAGTGAGTTGGAATAAGATAGTTGTATTCGTGTGGTGTAATATATGTAATATAGTGTGCTTATGCTTTATGATATATGTAAAAATAAGTATTTTTTTTTATGAATCTAACTCTTGTCTATTTTTACAGTATAAAAACACAAAATGGATAGACAACCCAATATTTTAAGAGACCTACCCGGAGACATGATTGATGAAATCTTGTCTAGAGTCGGTCAGAATTCCTCGGCACAACTATTTAAGGCGAGATCAGTTTGTAAGACATTCGAAGAACGTTCCAAGAATGCCTTGGTTTATAAAAGGCTTTCGTTCGAAAGATGGGGATATCACATTGGGAAATCCATAAGTTACGATGTGTTTACCTTGACGCATATATTGCGGGGAACCCAAATGCTATTTTACGCAACGGGTTAAGAAATTATTTTGACTCAGTATATCCGAATATAGGACTTCGTGATTTAGAAAAAGCGGCTAACATGCAACATAAAGAAGCATGTTATGCTTACGGGTTAGTAATGTTCGCTTCTCACCAAAGTGAGAACAAGAACATCGGGCTACAACTATTAAACAAAACGTTCCCACAAGTGACGGAGTCGGTAATTGGGGTAAGAAATGAGGTTTTTAGGTTATTACGAGACTGTTGGTCATTACGTAACCCTCGTCCCTTTGACGACGTTACAACACGCTGTCTTATCAACGGCCATAACGGTTATGTTCCACAAGACCAAGGATGGGAAGTAGTCCTAGTAAAACCAGAATGCATGACTTGTTTCTGGACGTATGAATTACGTGTCTTTATTGCCTTTGCTGAACGACTTGTGTACTAGCTAGAATTATCTTCACAACTATCTTGTATCAAAGTTATTGTGTGCTATATTTTATGCTTTATGTAAAATAAGCGGTATTGTAAGTTTGTAAAATATTGTATAAAAGTTTGAACGCGAAATATTATTATAATCAGTTTTTCATATAGAATTGTAGTAGTTGAATTGTATATTAGCTACTAAGTATGAACTTAACGGGTAGGTACTACCCGAATTTAAACTTATAAAACGCTAATATGAAGAAAAAGCTTTTATAAATGAGTTCATATTATGCTACGAAATACTATTAACTACTCTTAATATTCTGTATGATTAACTTGTTCCATTTGACTATTTTGAAGGAAATGGCACCGACTACTCGACACACCGTGAATATGAATGAAGAGGAATTCCGTACTTTTCTAGCTTCAAACATAGCCGTAGTACAGGCTGCGCTACATACCAACAATAACCTTGGATCTGGCAGTACAGGAAATCGTGTAGGATGCACCTACAAAGAATTCACTGCCTGCAAACCTTTAGAATTTGATGGAACCGAAGGACCGATCGGATTGAAACGGTGGACCGAGAAGGTCGAATCGGTGTTTGCCATAAGTAAGTGTACTGAAGAGGACAAAGTGAAGTACGCTACGGCATACCTTCACAGGTTCTGCGTTAACATGGTGGAATACCTATCTAGAGCAAGTGGGACAAGATGATGCGTACGCACTACCGTGGTCAGCATTCAAGCACTTGATGAATGAGAAGTACCGTCCCAGAACCGAGGTCAATAAGCTCAAGACAGAACTTAGAGGGTTACGAACCCAAGGATTTGATATTACCACGTACGAAAGACGATTCACAGAATTGTGCCTATTGTGTCCGGGAGCATTCGAAGATGACGAAGAGAAGATCGACGCGTTTGTGAAAGGATTACCGGAAAGAATCCAAGAAGATATAAGTTCACACGAGCCCGCCTCCATACAACAGGCATGTAGAATGGCTCACAAACTAGTGAACCAGATTGAAGAAAGAATTAAAGAACAGACTGCTGAAGAGGCCAATGTGAAGCAAGTCAAAAGAAAGTGGGAGGAAAACGGTGATAAGAACCACCAATACAACAACAACAGCAATTACAACAATAATCGCAACAATTATCCCAACAATCGCAACATCAATCGCAACTACAACAAACGCCCCAACAACAACAACAACAACAACAACAACAACAATAACAGCAACTACAACAATCATCCCAACAACAATAATAACCGCAACAACAACAACAATCAGAAGCAGCTATGCCAAAGGTGTGAAAAGTATCACTCGGGGTTCTGCACCAAATTTTGCAACAAGTGTAAAAGAAATGGTCATAGGGCGGCGAAGTGTGAGGTCTACGGACCAGGGGTTAATAGAACGAAAGGAACAATTGGTGTCGGAACGAGTAATGGCGGAGCAAGTAGTGTCGGAGCAAGTTATGCCAATGTAGTTTGTTATAAATGTGGAAAACCGGGCCACATTATTAGAAATTGCCCGAACCAGGAGAACACGAATGGACAAGGCCGCGGAAGAGTTTTCAATATTAATGCGGCAGAGGCACAGGAAGACCCGGAGCTTGTTATGGGTACGTTTCTTATTGACAATAAATCTGCTTACGTTTTATTTGATTCGGGTGCGGATAGAAGCTATATGAGTAGAGATTTTTGTGCTAAATTAAGTTGTCCATTGACGCCTTTGGATAGTAAATTTTTACTCGAATTAGCAAATGGTAAATTAATTTCAGCAGATAATATATGTCAGAATCGAGAAATTAAACTGGTTAGCAAAACATTTAAGATTGATTTGATACCAGTAGAGTTAGGGAGTTATGATGTGATAATCGGTATGGACTGGTTGAAAGAAGTGAAAGCAGAGATCGTTTGTTACAAAAATGCAATTCGCATTATACGAGAAAAAGGAAAACCCTTAATGGTGTGCGGAGAAAAGGGCAACACGAAGCTACATATTATTAGTAATTTGAAGGCACAAAAACTATTAAGAAAAGGTTGCTATGCTGTTCTAGCACACGTCGAGAAAGTACAAACTGAAGAAAAGAGCATCAATGATGTTCCCATTGCAAAAGAATTTCCCGATGTATTTTCGAAAGAATTAAAGGGATTACCCCCACAGCGATCCGTTGAATTTCAAATAGATCTTGTACCAGGAGCTGCACCAATAGCTCGTGCTCCTTACAGACTCGCACCCAGCGAGATGAAAGAACTGCAAAGCCAATTACAAGAACTTTTAGAGCGTGGTTTCATTCGACCAAGCACATCACCGTGGGGAGCTCCTGTTTTGTTTGTCAAGAAGAAAGATGGTACATTCAGGTTGTGTATCGACTACCGAGAGTTGAACAAACTTACCATCAAGAACCGCTACCCACTACCGAGAATCGACGACTTATTTGATCAACTACAAGGCTCGTCTGTTTATTCAAAGATTGACTTACGTTCCGGGTATCATCAAATGCGGGTGAAAGAAGATGATATTCCAAAGACTGCTTTCAGAACACGTTACGGTCATTACGAGTTTATGGTCATGCCGTTTGGTTTAACTAATGCACCAGCTGTGTTCATGGACCTTATGAACCGAGTGTGTGGACCATACCTTGACAAGTTTGTCATTGTTTTCATTGATGACATACTTATTTACTCAAAGAATGACCAAGAACACGGTGAACATTTGAGAAAGGTGTTAGAAGTATTGAGGAAGGAAGAATTGTACGCTAAGTTTTCAAAGTGTGCATTTTGGTTGGAAGAAGTTCAATTCCTCGGTCACATAGTGAACAAAGAAGGTATTAAGGTTGATCCGGCAAAGATAGAAACTGTTGAAAAGTGGGAAACCCCGAAAACTCCGAAACACATACGCCAGTTTTTAGGACTAGCTGGTTACTACAGAAGGTTCATCCAAGACTTTTCCAGAATAGCAAAACCCTTGACTGCATTAACGCATAAAGGGAAGAAATTTGAATGGAATGATGAACAAGAGAAAGCGTTTCAGTTATTGAAGAAAAAGCTAACTACGGCACCTATATTGTCATTGCCTGAAGGGAATGATGATTTTGTGATTTATTGTGACGCATCAAAGCAAGGTCTCGGTTGTGTATTAATGCAACGAACGAAGGTGATTGCTTATGTGTCTAGACAATTGAAGATTCACGAACAAAATTATACGACGCATGATTTGGAATTAGGCGCGGTTGTTTTTGCATTAAAGACTTGGAGGCACTACTTATATGGGGTCAAAAGTATTATATATACCGACCACAAAAGTCTTCAACACATATTTAATCAGAAACAACTGAATATGAGGCAGCGTAGGTGGATTGAATTATTGAATGATTACGACTTTGAGATTCGTTACCACCCGGGGAAGGCAAATGTGGTAGCCGATGCCTTGAGCAGGAAGGACAGAGAACCCATTCGAGTAAAATCTATGAATATAATGATTCATAATAACCTTACTACTCAAATAAAGGAGGCGCAACAAGGAGTTTTAAAAGAGGGAAATTTAAAGGATGAAATACCCAAAGGATCATAGAAACATCTTAATATTCGGGAAGACGGAACCCGGTATAGGGCTGAAAGGATTTGGGTACCAAAATTTGGAGATATGAGAGAAATGGTACTTAGAGAAGCTCATAAAACCAGATACTCAATACATCTTGGAACGGGGAAGATGTACAAGGATCTCAGGAAATATTTTTGGTGGCCGGGTATGAAAGCCGATGTTGCTAAATACGTAGGAGAATGTTTGACGTGTTCTAAGGTCAAAGCTGAGCATCAGAAACCATCAGGTCTACTTCAACAACCCGAAATCCCGGAATGGAAATGGGAAAACATTACCATGGATTTCATCACTAAATTTCCAAGGACTGCAAGTGGTTTTGATACTATTTGGGTAATAGTTGATCGTCTCACCAAATCAGCACATTTCCTGCCAATAAGAGAAGATGACAAGATGGAGAAGTTAGCACGACTGTATTTGAAGGAAGTCATCTCCAGACATGGAATACCAATCTCTATTATCTCTGATAGGGATGGCAGATTTATTTCAAGATTCTGGCAGACATTACAGCAAGCATTAGGAACTCGTCTAGACATGAGTACTGCCTATCATCCACAAACTGATGGGCAGAGCGAAAGGACGATACAAACGCTTGAAGACATGCTACGAGCATGTGTTATTGATTTCGGAAACAGTTGGGATCGACATCTACCATTAGCAGAATTTTCCTACAACAACAGCTACCATTCAAGCATTGAGATGGCGCCGTTCGAAGCACTTTATGGTAGAAAGTGCAGGTCTCCGATTTGTTGGAGTGAAGTGGGGGATAGACAGATTACGGGTCCGGAGATTATACAAGAAACTACCGAGAAGATCATCCAAATTCAACAACGGTTGAAAACCGCCCAAAGTCGACAAAAGAGCTACGCTGACATTAAAAGAAAAGATATAGAATTTGAAATTGGAGAGATGGTCATGCTTAAAGTTGCACCTTGGAAAGGCGTTGTTCGATTTGGTAAACGAGGGAAATTAAATCAAAGGTATATTGGACCATTCAAGATTATTGATCGTGTCGGACCAGTAGCTTACCGACTTGAGTTACCTCAACAACTCGCGGCTGTACATAACACTTTCTACGTCTCGAATTTGAAGAAATGTTTTGCTAAAGAAGATCTCACTATTCCGTTAGATGAAATCCAAATCAACGAAAAACTCTAATTCATCGAAGAACCCGTCGAAATAATGGATCGTGAGGTTAAAAGACTTAAGCAAAACAAGATACCAATTGTTAAGGTTCGATGGAATGCTCGTAGAGGACCCGAGTTCAGCTGGGAGCATGAAGATCAGATGAAGAAGAAATACCCGCATCTATTTCCAGAAGATTCGTCAACACCTTCAACAGCTTAAAATTTCGGGACGAAATTTATTTAACGGGTAGGTACTGTAGTGACCCGAACTTTTCCATGTTTATATATATTAATTGAGATTGATATTTACATGATTAAATGTTTCCAACATGTTAAGCAATCAAACTTGTTAAGACTTGATTAATTGAAATATGTTTCATATAGACAATTGACCACCCAAGTTGACCGGCGATTCACAAACGTTAAAACTTGTAAAAAACGACATGACGATATATATATGGATATACATATGGTTAACATGAGATTATGATAAGTAAGTATCTCCATAAGTATATTAACAATGAGTTATATACATATAAACAAGACTACTAACTTAAGGATTTCGAAACGAGACATATATGTAACGATTATCGTTGTAACGACATTTAAATGTATATATATCATATTAAGATATATTAATATATCATAATATCATGATAATATAATAATTTAACATCTCATTAGATATAATAAACAATGGGTTAACAACATTAATTGAGATCGTTAACTTAAAGGTTTCAAAACAACACTTACATGTAACGACTAACGATGACTTAACGACTCAGTTAAAATGTATATACATGTAGTGTATTTAGATGTATTAAAATACTTTTGAAAGACTTCAAGACATATATCAAAACACTCATACTTAACGAAAATGGTTACAGTTACTTTTCCATTCTTTTCTTTCATCAAGAATTCTAGTCGTATTCTTACCCGTATTATACACAGCTTCAAAACGTACTTACTATGAGTATATACCAATAGGAACTAGCATGGGATTCCACTCTTGATTATGTCATGTATGACTAATCAATTTTAACTTCTACCATGAGCTAGTCAACTAACTAGAACTCCTTTTAACCCCACTCACCACTCACCAATTACCACTCATCATTCACTCCATTTCACTTCCAATTCTCTTTCTAATTCTCTCTCAACACACACTAACTATTATGAACGTATTTTTCCAGTAGTTAATCATCATCTTCATCAAAAATCACTTCAAGAATCAAGCTATAATCATCATAGGAAGAACACTTCAAGAACACTTCAAAAATCCCTTCAAGTTTACTAATTTACTTCCAAGCTTTCTAATCCATTCCAAGTAATCATCTAAGATCAAGAAACCTTTGTTGTATACAGTAGGTTATCTTTCTTATTCAAGGTAATATTCATATTCAAACTTTGATTCAATTTCTATAACTATAAACTATCTTAATTCGAGTAAAAATCTTACTTGAACTTGTTTTTTGTGTCATGATCCTACTTCAAGAACTTTCAAGCCATTCAAGATCCTTTGAAGCTAGATCATTTCTTGTCACTTCCAGTAGGTTTACCTACTAAACTTGAGGTAGTAATGATGTTCATAACATCATTCGATTCATATATATAAAACTATCTTATTCGAAGGTTTAAACTCGTAATCACTAGAACATAGTTTAGTTAATTCTAAACTTGTTCGCAAACAAAAGTTAATCCTTCTAACTTGACTTTTAAAATTAACTATACACATGTTCTATATCTATATGATATGCTAACTTAATGATTTAAAACCTGGAAACACGAAAAACACCGTAAAACCGGATTTACGCCGTCGTAGTAACACCGCGGGCTGTTTTGGGTTAGTTAATTAAAAACTATGATAAACTTTGATTTAAAAGTTGTTATTCTGAGAAAATGATTTTTATTATGAACATGAAACTATATCCAAAAATTATGGTTAAACTCAAAGTGGAAGTATGTTTTCTAAAATGGTCATCTAGACGTCGTTCTTTCGACTGAAATGACTACCTTTACAAAAACGACTTGTAACTTATTTTTCCGACTATAAACCTATACTTTTTCTATTTAGATTCATAAAATAGAGTTCAATATGAAACCATAGCAATTTGATTCACTCAAAACGGATTTAAAATGAAGAAGTTATGGGTAAAACAAGATTGGATAATTTTTCTCATTTTAGCTACGTGAAAATTGGTAACAAATCTATTCCAACCATAACTTAATCAACTTGTATTGTATATTATGTAATCTTGAGATACCATAGACACGTATACAATGTTTCGACCTATCATGTCGACACATCTATATATATTTCGGAACAACCATAGACACTCTATATGTGAATGTTGGAGTTAGCTATACAGGGTTGAGGTTGATTCTAAAATATATATAGTTTGAGTTGTGATCAATACTGAGATACGTATACACTGGGTCGTGGATTGATTCAAGATAATATTTATCGATTTATTTCTGTACATCTAACTGTGGACAACTAGTTGTAGGTTACTAACGAGGACAGCTGACTTAATAAACTTAAAACATCAAAATATATTAAAAGTGTTGTAAATATATTTTAAACATACTTTGATATATATGTATATATTGTTATAGGTTCGTGAATCAACCAGTGGCCAAATCTTACTTCCCGACGAAGTAAAAATCTGTGAAAGTGAGTTATAGTCCCACTTTTAAAATCTAATATTTTTGGGATGAGAATACATACAGGTTTTATAAATGATTTACAAAATTGACACAAGTACGTGAAACTACATTCTATGGTTGAATTATCGAAATCGAATATGCCCCATTTTATTAAGTCTGGTAATCTAAGAATTAGGGAACAGACACCCTAATTGACGCGAATCCTAAAGATAGATCTATTGGGCCTAACAAACCCCGTCCAAAGTACCGGATGCTTTAGTACTTCGAAATTTATATCATATCCGAAGGGTGTCCCGGAATGATGGGGATATTCTTATATATATGCATCTTGTTAATGTCGGTTACCAGGTGTTCACCTTATGAATGATTTTTATCTCTATGTATGGGATGTGTATTGAAATATGAAATCTTGTGGTCTATTGTTACGATTTGATACATATAGGTTAAACCTATAACTCACCAACATTTTTGTTGACGTTTAAAGCATGTTTATTCTCAGGTGAATACTAAGAGCTTCCGCTGTTGCATACTAAAATATGGACAAGATTTGGAGTCCATGTTTGTATGATATTGTGTAAAAACTGCATTCAAGAAACTGATTTCGATGTAACATATTTGTATTGTAAACCATTATGTAATGGTCGTGTGTAAACAGGATATTTTAGATTATCATTATTTGATAATCTACGTAAAGCTTTTAAACCTTTATTTATGAAATAAAGGTTATGGTTTGTTTTAAAAATGAATGCAGTCTTTGAAAAACGTCTCATATAGAGGTCAAAACCTCGCAACGAAATCAATTAATATGGAACGTTTTTAATCAATAAGAACGGGACATTTCACCACGAGGATGAAATACGTCAAAAAAACAACAGGTACTAAACTAGCATTTTGATACAAACCACAGGGACTATTTCGGCAATTTTGTCCTATCCTTAAATAAATTCTAATAAAAAAGTTGTTTAATACATAGTTTAAGAGTATTTTAGTGAATATATCAAAAATTGTGTTTGAAATATCCAATCCCCCCTTATGTTTTTGTAGCATCAAAGTAGAAGTTGAACAAGCATATTTTCTTCAAGGAGTATATATATACTGAGTAGTTGAGTGGAGTAGAGGGGTTTTCTAAAGATCATCCGCTTTAACTCTCCGGTCTCGGTTTGACATACACGAATGCAGGTAACGGCACGATCACTTTCTGAGTCGACTGGCCTTGATCCAAGTTATATATGTTTTATCACTTAATTACCTTCATATGAGTTACCTGGTGAGTTGCACAATTTTACTATTGAAGACTTCAGAGATTTTTTCTTCTTCTTCGTAAAAGCAGAAATATTAATAATGAATCTAAAGATCAACAAGATACAACACCGAATTATCAGGAATAAGAAATCTTGACTAGAAAAACCGCAACAGGCAAAAACAAACAAGCTAAACTAAACAAACGGCAACCACCAACATGGTGGGTATACATTTAACAAAGCTAGTTAAACCAAACAATGCTAAAATTAAAACCCTAAACCCGAGAGTACCTAAACCATTCACGACAAAAGACCAAAGCAATGGGAGAACGCCGAATCTCGCTGGATTTTCGAGAATCAGATAACAAACCACCCAAAACAAGCTGTGTAGAGCAGTAGCAAAGAGGACCCCTCCGACCAAAAAAAAAAAACAGTCACAGAGAGATCGTTACCTGGTGCAACCCTGAAAACGTAACCAGAAAAGATAAGTCCAACGAGACGAATCCATAACAGAAAGTTCCAACTGGCAACCAAGGCCATCCAAAAAACACGACCATCACCGCCACCACGAATGGAAGCCACCACAAATAAGGTAGTACACCACCAAAAATAGTAGTGAATCAACAATGACATCAACATCACCCATGCCGACAACATCCAACCACCACCAACGTCGGTCGGAGAAACTTGGGCAAATCCGAAACCTAGAAATGACCAAAATCAAGCAAGACGGGAAATCACAACGACCATAACCACCCAACCACACAAACGGCAAAAAGAACCGGTTAGAGTCACCAAAAATTCCAAACCCACCGGAAAATGAGAAAGCCGATGTCGAATAGAAAAACAAAATAGTAAAGAATATTGGATCCGGTTAAACAGTCCTAAAGAACTGCGAGAATGGTAGTTAACAGATCAATAAACCGGAAAATCAAGTCTGTCACTAGACTTCATATAAAACTGTCGCATTTAAGGCATTACAGATATCGCCCGATGAATTAGACATGTTGTGTTCGGTCCAAGTGGGTCTGTTATGTGTTCAGCACAATCCAGGAGACTGTCCGACTATATCATTAGAAGTTTTAATGTTGTCGTGAGAAGGTATGCTGCCTGAACCTAAGCAACCAGGTTTTTTTTTACACATGATAATATATACTTCAGGCTCAAGCTAGTTTAGTGTAACACCCCAATACTTGAGGGAGTATTTTTGTAACTTTTTAGTAAATAAGGGACTAAAGGTGCCAATTTTAAGAACTTGTGTTAAAAGCTGGGTCCTGGGATTAGTTACCCTTTTTTCCTCATTTACTCAATTTGTAAAAAAAAAAAAAAAGGAGTAAATAGAGAGATAGAAAGAGCGACGGTGGTGGGTGCAACGAGGAGAAAGAGTTTGATTTTTGAAAGAAATTGAGACTAGAATCTTTTATGCATGATAGATTAAGGGTGTTAATCATCATAAGGGAAGTGAAATTTATGCACTATATCATCTACATCTCTCCCATTTTACATCTCACTTGGTAAGAACCCTAGCTTTTGCGTTTTTTGTATGTGAGTTTTGTATTGTTACTGATTTTGGGTAAAATGGGGTTAGTAGATACTAGTAAGAAATGTTTTAGTGGATTAGAAGTTTGTTGGTTGTGGTACGTCACGATTTTGCAATGAAGAAGTTATAATCTAGTAATTTTGACTTAAAGAGATAAAGTTTGTTGGTGTAAACTATTGCTTAAAAGCTGAAAATTTATAATTTTGAGTTAAGATATGTTAAGAATTGTTTGATTGGAAACTTCATAAATGTTAGTATAAAGATTAATGAAATTTGTAATGAATTGAGAAGACTTATGTATAATAGGTCTTGTGTTTAGTCAAAAGATGTCAAAATGGATTTTGTGGGTCAAGTGAGTTTTAGCAACTGGATTTGTCAAAAAAATGTTTTGAGGATTGGGAAGACTTATGGTTATAAGTCTTGAAACTAGTCAAAAGATGTTTTAGAGTTGTGATTGGGGGTTAAATGATGAAACCTAAGAGTAGTTGACCCTGTTTGACCATATATGATTGTAAAGTGATGAATATGTATGTATTGAATTGTTGAATAGGTTGAATACTCGGAATTTTAGCTTGTGTTGTTGTGTATTGAACTTGGTTGTGATTAATTACTTGTGGTTAAGGTGAGTTCATAGTATATATGTGTATGTATGTATTCGATTAATATGTGGTGACTCTAGTATGTCAAGACACACTAGAGTAAGATTGTGGTAGAGTATATTATGTGGTGACTCTAGTGTCTAACTAGACTATAATATGTGATGGCTCTAGTGTCTAACTAGAGTATAATTTGTGGTGGCTCTAGTGTCTAACTAGAGTATAATTTGTGGCGATGTAATTTGTGGTGGTTCTAGTGTCTAACTAGAGTATAATCGTGATGGCTCTATAGAGTATAATTTGTGGTGGCTTTAGAAGTGTTCCAGAGCACTCTAGAGTTGTGGTTGACATGTAATGTGACTTGTGGTGAACTTACTCCTCGGATGGATGTAAGTGGGACTCTAATTGTATCGGTGATGCCTTAGTTTGCCCGAGTATAATTGATTGTGTGCGTATTTATGCTTATATACTATGTTCTCACTAAGCATTCGCTTACCCGTTGTTGTTTAACAATTTTATAGGTTCCGGTTCGGACAAGGGTAAGGGGACTTAGACGGTTAACTTGATGATGTGAAGTTGTGTTTTGTGATGGTTGAATGCTTTTGGTAGTTGCTTGTGGGTAGCGCTTATGCTTGTGGTAGTTGTTAAATATTGGGTAGATATTCCCGAGAACATGCTCTCGTACTTATGTCGATATCGTCATTTTGTCAAAATGGGTCGAGATTACCACTTGTTTATAATGGGCCATCTAAAGTTTAGTGGTTGTATGGAATACTTAAACTTGTTTAACATTAGTTTGAATGTAAGTGATGTTTTAAAAACAAGTTATGTTGTAATGTTGTCCGTTGGAATTTGATACGGGTCAGGTGTTAATTTGGTCGAAAACTGAAAACTGGTACTTGGTGGGGCGCAAAGCGCACATGTTGGTTTAAAAAAATAAAAAAAATTGTCGTTTTTCGGGTAATGGTTTGTGATCGTTTCATGTAGATGCACGGTGTTCATTAAATGAAGTAACCATAACACTTGTAGATGGTCGATAAAATTAGATACTTTGTCTCATAGTTCTGTTAAACATCTCTAATATACCTATCCCATATGTACTTGTCTCATATGGTACAAATGTTAAGATTAGGTGTTCACAATATCCACAGTTTTGAGCCACACATTTGTACTTTAACCTTCAACCTAAAGTTACTATTGATACCGCTATGTATATGAAACGACCTCGACTCATTTTTGAAAAATGACAATTTTTTTTTAAAAGGCGGCTCATATTTCAAAAAGGCGGCGCATTTTTGCTGTCCTTCGAAGTCAGTAGGCTTTTAACTGAAAAATGCGGCGCATATCTGCAAAAAGGCGTGGCATTTTTGACCTGGGTCAGATTTTCACTTTAAAACTTCAATTTTTGACCCAAAACATTCACACCAAAACGACACCTTTGATCTAAAACACCAAAATCGATAATTCAAATAAGTTTAAGTGTTCAACACAACTTCTAGATTAAAATAACCTGTTTCACACAATGAGTATCAAACTTGACCCGCTTATAAAAGTGTAATTTCGACCCGTTATACAAAATGATGACTTTAAAGACCGAATATCAAGATCGCGAGTTCTCGAGTTATCACTACCCTTCCAAGCGGAACTAATGAAGCAATCTAGCTAACATATAAGCTAGCATAATCCGCATTCCATAAGCATATCATGCACAAGTCAACTAATCACTATCATATCCATACTTGCTCAATCTATGTATACGAATTAATAACATTCATACGATAAACAATTATTCGCATACCGCAATCAATCAAGTCATACAATGCACAATCACATATGGTTCCGGATGCGTTCCCAACGTGAACCGAGAACCTACCATCATACCAATCATCACAATGCACACATGTCTACTATGGATCCCGATGCGTTCCCAACGTGAACCGAGATCCCGCCCGAAATGGGTTTTTTATCTATGAACCCTAACCCTTTAATTAGAATTAGGGTTAGATGTTGTTAGAAATTCCATTTCTAACACTAACTAGAACATAACTTAAATAGAACCTCATGATTATTATTCATTACTAATGTGATATTTATATTACAATGGAAACCCTAATAAACCTAAGTCCACAATCGGGTTGGGCTAACTTATCATCTAACACTCCCCGCAGTCCGAGCAGCGAAATCGTGAAACCTCGGACCGGAAGGAAACACTAGATAAATAGAAGATAACTTTTTTTTCTCTCGTATTTGTTACACCGAATTGACTGCTAATCGTTGATTGGTTGCGTTACTTGACTGCGTTTCCTTTTCCGTAACGGTTTTTTTTTTTTCACGTCGTGACTTGCTTTGCTTAGCCTAAAGATTGAGCAGAACTTGGGCTTAGAACTTTTATCGCCGATACAATCTTCTTCAACGCTGCAAAACAAAAGACTTTTTTTGTATTCTCTTTTTTTCGGGGTTTGGAACCTAGTCAAGCTAGGCGGCTCATCCCCACGTCGATTGATTTATTTATTACTTTATTTTTGAAAAGCAATATGAAAAAGAAACCATGAAATAATAAAGTGGCGGTAGGTTTACTATTGATATTGTTTGTGAATTGTGACTGTTGTACCAGAAGAGCAAAAAGAAAAAAGTTAATAATAATACTCCGTAAGAAATAAGAAATACCTAGAGTAATAAAAAAAGGAAGAAGGAAAATTGGTGTGGTTGGCTGTGAAGTTTTGGGAACATTCAGACCACTTCAACTTGCGGCCGTCATTTTTTTTCTTTTAATTGTTAGGGAAAAAATAAAAAAAGAAGATAAAAGATAGGAAGATAGTAGGTTTACGAGTTGGCAACAACCTACAAGAAGAATAAGGAGGAGCAAGGTTTGACGGGTAGTATGTCGGCAGCGGCTCAAGACGGCTGACTCGGTTAAGGATCAGACATAAGCTCTTGATACCATGTTATAGAATAGAACTCCGTGATTATTATTCAATACTAATGTGATATTTATATTACAATGAAAACCCTAATAAACCTACAAACCCTAGTGGACCTAAGTCCACAATCGGGTTGGACTAACTTATCATCTAACAAGGAAATGTTTAACCGCACAATCCACCATTGTGCCCTTAGAAGAAGTCGAGGTGAATGATAAATTGGGGTATATCGAAGAATCGGTTGATATTGTTGATGAACAAATAAGGAAGATTTGAAATAAGCCTATCAGATTTTTAAAGTTTAATGGAAGTACGGGAGAGAGACGGTGTATACATGGGAGAGGGAAGAATTTACTGTCAAACACTTTCTGCTTAGTCACCTTGCTTGGATCACGAGGACGTGATCCGAAAAAAGTGGAGGAGAGTTGTAACACCCCATTTTAAAGAGTTATTTTATTAGTGTTTAGTGTTAAAATAACTTTACTTTGTTAATAAAAGGACCTAAGGAGTAAAGCTGAAGTTGGGCAGGGGTAAAATGGTAATTTTTGGCTTATATTAAACAGCAAAATGATGGCCAAATTCCTCATTCTTTCACCAAATGCAGAAAATTTAGAGTTTGAAACTAGAGAGAAGGTGGTGGCGATTTTAGGTGTCTAAGCTCAAATCTTTTAAAAGTTTTTACATGCAATCAAGTATTTGGGGTATAATCAACTAGTGCAAACTATCTAGTACCATTAGAAGTCTTGATTTCCTCATTTTCATTGTGTTAAAGTTGAGTTTTATAACTTAACCTGAGGTATGAACAATTAGCTCTTAAATTTGAATTTTATGAGTTTAGATGAAGTTATTCTTGTTAGTAATCAAGGTTTTGGTTACATAGAAACCCTAATTCGAAATTAGGGTTAGGTTTCTTAAAATTGGGGGTTTTGTTAAAGATGATCTAGTTGATAAATGGAGGGGAAATGACTTGGTTAATTTTAAGTCAAAATCAGTCCCTACTTTGTTAATTACGAAATTTGTTGATAAAGTTATCGAATTGTGTTTTGAATGTGAGAAAGAAAGACTCAAGTGTAATACTTGTGTTCTTGTCTAATTGTAAGGTGTCAAAATGGGTTTGGGTGTCAAAAGAAAGATGAACCCAAAATGTTATAGGTCTTATGAGACCAAAATGTGATTCTATTGTAATGTATGTGTATAAAAATATTTGTAAGTCTTGAAAATAGTTTAAAAGATGTCAAAAGCGGGTTTTGTGGGTTTGAGAGATAAACCCTAGGTTTTGTGACCAGTCTAGTAGATATGTGATCGAGATGGTCACTTTCATCGAGATGGTCACTTGAGGTCATGTCCTTCGAGCTTACCGATGGGTAGGCCTAGAGGGTCTAGTAGAGGTAATAGGTTAGTTAACTCGATTAAGATTAGAGTAGGGAGTTGGAACGTAGGGTCCTTGACTAGCAAATCCCTTGAGCTTGTTGATACTTTACTTAAGAGTAAAGTGGACATATTGTGTGTCCAAGAGACCAGATGGAGGGGTCAAGAGGCGGTTATCATTGACGACTACAAGTGGTGGTTTGTGGGTTCTAGTGTAGCTAGAAACGGGGTAGGAATATTTATAGGACCCCCGTATAAGGATTATGTTGTGGGGGTGGGTAGGTGTAGTGATAGGATTATGTCAGTTAGGTTAGTTATCCAGGAGGTGACTTACATGGTCATTAGCGCTTATGCACCCCATGTTGGGTTAGGAGAAGAAGAAAAAGGAAGTTTTTGGGTTTCGTTAGATGAGGTTGTGGGGAGTTGCCCTGCTGATCATAGATTACTTATTGGGGGAGACCTTAATGGTCATATAGGATCGGATTCGGAAAGATATACGGGTTTCCATGGTGGTTTTTGGTACGGAGTTCGAAATGAAGAAGGACGCTCTATTCTCAATTTCGTTGTTGCCTATGACTTAGTTGTTGCAAACTCTTTCTTCAGGAAGACGGAAGCCCAACTAGCTACTTTCCACAGTGGGGGCCATAGTACCCAGATTGACTATTTGTTGCTTGGCAAAGGGGACCTTAGGGCTTGCAGAGACTGTAGAGTTCTGACTACCTGGACCTCTTCCACCCAACACAAACTATTGGTCATGGACCTGGTTCTGCAGAGGCTGGTTACTAGGAGCGCGAGACCCGTCCAACCTAGGATCTTATGGAAGAATTTGAATGGAGAGAAAGCTGAAACCTTTAATGCTTCGGTTTTGGAAAGAGTAGAGGCAGGAGTCGAAATTGTTACTCATGGTGACGCGGATCAGATGTGGAATAGTCTGGCATCCACTATTAGAGATGTAACCAAGGAAGCCTTAGGTGTGGCAGTAGGGACTTCTCGAGGACACAAATCTAGTAGAGAATCATGGTGGATTAGTGATGAGGTTCAAACCAAAGTCGCGCTTAAGCAATTGAGGTTTAGGGAGCTCATTACTTGCAGGGAGGGAACACTTGAGGATAGAACTAGGGCAGAAGAGAGATATAAAGAAGCCAAATGAGAAGCTAAGAAAGCTGTTGCACGTGCAAAAGATAAAGCGTATGAAGATTTGTATAAGAAACTAGATTCTAAAGAAGGAGCTAATGATATCTACAGGATTGCAAAAGCTAGAGAGCGTAGGAGGAGAGATATAGATAACATCAAGTTTATCAATGATGAAACCGGTCAAACCATAGTGAAGGAAGACGAAATCAGGAAAAGATGGGAATGGTATTTCTCATCTCTTTTCGTTGGTGGTGGAGCTGGGCGCCAAGAGGATACGCGGGACTGGGGTATAGGACATTTCCTGAACAACAATTTTTGTAGGAGGATCAGCCATGAAGAAGTAAAATCGGCACTACGAAAGATGGGTAGAAATAAAGCTGTGGACCAGACCAGATTCCTATAGAGGAGTGGCGGTGCCTTGGAGAGGATGGTGTTAGGTGGTTGACGTGTCTTTTCAATAAGACGTTTAGAAACTATAAAATGCCCTCTGAATGGAGACGCAGCGAGATTATTCCCATCTTCAAAAATAAAGGGGATGCCCAAATTTGCGGCAATTACAGAGGCATAAAATTACTTAGCCATACCATGAAGCTTTGGGAGAGAGTGATTGAGACTAGACTTCGAAGCGAAACTTCAGTTTCGGAAAACCAATTTCGTTTCATGCCAGGGCGCTCTTCGATGGAGGCAATTCATATTATAAGAAGCGTTACGGAGAAGTATAGGGAAAAACAAAAGAGCCTAGAGATGGTCTTCTTAGACTTAGAAAAGGCTTATGATTGTGTTCCGCAAAAGTTGATTTAGCAGACCCTTAATGGTAGAGGTATCCCAAGTAGATATATTAGAGAATTATGGATATGTATGAAGGGGCGAAGTCCTGCGTTCGTACGCCTGTGGAAAACACGGAGTATTTCCCGATAGAAGTAGGCCTGCACCAGGGATCTGCCCTAAGCCCTTTCCTTTTCGCTTTGATTCTCGACGAGCTGTCTCGAGGAATACAAGAGAACATCCCCTGGAGTCTGATTTTTGCCGATGATATTGTGCTTGTAGCGGATTCCAAAGATGAGCTTAATAGAAGGCTAGAACAATGGAGGGAGGCCTTAGAACAAAGTGGTCTACGGATCAGTAGACAAAAGACGGAATATCTTAGGTGTGATTTCAACAGTGTTGAAAATGAACAAAACGTTGGAGTGAATATCAGCATTGGGGACCAGATCTTGCACCCACAAGATTCGTTTAGATATCTAGGTTCGGTCCTCCATAAATTGGGGAGGATAGACGAGGACGTGACCCATCGTATTAAGGTAGGTTGGATGAAGTGGAGGGCAGCGAAAGGGGTCTTGTGCGACAAGAAGATTCCGCTCAAATTGAAAGGGAAATTCCTCAAGGTGGCAATTAGACATGCCATTTGTACGGATTAAAATGTTGGCCAATGACGAAGGCCCAAGAGAGAAGGATGGAGGTGGCTGAAATGAGGATGCTTAGGTGGACGTGTGGTAGAACTATGTTAGATATGATTCCAAATGGTGTGTTTAGGGAAAACCTTGGAATCAGAAGCATTATCGACAAGCTAAGAGAAGAGCGGCTTCGATGGTTTGGGCATGTGATGAGGCAACCACGAACTGCCCCGGTTAGGAGAGTCGAGGCACTCACGGTCGACGGTGTAAGGAGAAGCGGTAGACCTATTCGTAGGTGGGTGGATAGACTAAAGCTCGACATGCAGGAGCTTTTGTTGACCGATGACATGACTTCTAATCGGAATGCGTGGAGGGCTAGAATAAGAATAGACGAGTAGGGTGTTTTCTACTACTACTAATACTACTATTTACCATTATTAGCAAATTATTATTATTATTGTTAATTCTTAGCAGTATTAGTATTAGTATTATCTATATTAATACTATTACTATTAGTTACTGATACTATTATTAGTATTACTAGTACTATCGGTCTATCGTCCTTATTATCTTTATGTACTATTTTTATTAATATTATATTAATATGTTTTGTATGTTTGTGTATCTATGCACGCGCGTTTGTTTATTTGTATGTATGTACGTATGTTTATGGATGTTTGTATGTGTGTAGGTTTTGTAATGTATGTAATTATGTTTATGTTTGTAGGTATGCGTATGTATGCAGGTTTACAATGATGAACGTATGCTTATGTATTTTCTTTCTAAGTGATCTATGTATGTGTGATGTAGGTTTATGGATGACTTTGTATGTATCAACGTATACGGATGTAGATATGTTTTTGCATGTATGTATATGCTTATGTAGGTATGTAGGTACGTATGTATGTATGGACGTATGGAAGTATTTATGTATATGTAATATGTATGTATGTATGCTTATGTTGGTGTGCATAGTATGTATGGTTGTATGTGTGAATGAATGTATGTATGTATGTATGTACGTACGTACGTACGTACGTACGAATGTATGTAGGCATGCATATAAGTTTGTGTATGTGTGTATGTACGTATATGTGTGTATGCATGCTTGTATGTATATATGTTTGTATGATTAGGTGCTTCGCATCGTTCGGTGCATCTTGGGGCTATTATGGCTAAGAACGACCCTCTTTGCTCTTGAGCTTGGTTGGTTTCCTTTAGTTGTGTGGCTTCGGGGATGTCTACCATAAAGGTGCATGAGTGGTGTATGGTTTGTTACGGGTGGTTGGCTCTTTGCTTTTGCAACAACTTCCACCTGACATGCCTTTCGAGTTTCTGTCCACAAAGTTTTTTGGCTCTATTTATTGAGGCAACAACAAACGTCGATCTAGTGGCGACTTGACTGCCGTTTAGAGCCTAAATTGATTTTCAGGCAGCCTTTAAAACCCATGGAAATCTGATTAAACCATTTCCATGGATTCTCATTTTCTTTTTAGTTTATTTATTTAAACCTTTTTTTTTTTTTGCCGGAGGTCCCCACGAAAGCAATCTCTCTGCCCTGGAGTAGAGAGGGGGATGACTTTCTCCAATGGGTCTCGACTCATGGTTAGAGAAATGACTTCCCTCTTACTCTACGGTAGAAGAAGGATTGTCTACATCTCACCTCCCCATACCTCGCATGTGTGGGATTGGGTATTGTTGTTGTTGTTGTCTAGTAGATATGTGATATATTGTATGTGTACCTATTGTTTAGGTAAATTGTGCTTGAGAACGATTGTGTTGACTTCATGCTTGGAAGTGCTCGTTAGATTGTTAAATGTATTGCTCGAATTCGAGGTGAGTATAATGTGTGTATATGTGTTAATGATATTTGTTATGGTATGCAATTGTTTGTATGCGATTGGTATGAGGGCTCGGTTCACGTTGGGAACGCATCGGGCGGGATCTCGGTTCATGTTGGGAACGCATCGGGATCCATAGTAGACACATGCGCATTGTGATGATTGGTGTGATGGTAGGGTTCTCGGTTCACGTTGGGAACACATGGGTAACCATATGTGATTGTGTATTGTATGACTTGATTGATTGCGGTATGCAAATAATTGTTTATTGTATGAATGTTATTAATTAATATATATATATTGTACTCACTAAGCGTAAAGCTTACCCGTTGTTGTTTAACATTTTGTAGGATCCGGATAAGATGTAAGCAAGTGGAGACGATAGATTAATTGTGGATACTTGTTATGCTTTTGGCTTAGCTTGATAACATGTGTAGTCTAAGATGCTTGACTTTTTGGTTGCTTTTGGTTTGGTGAAGTTTGTGCATAGATGATACCCGAAGCCACGCTCTTGTACTAGTTGAACTTGTTATTTTGGTACATTTGGGTCACGATGACCATCTTTTGTTATGTTATGGGTCGTTTAAAACAAATGCTAGTTGAACGAGTCTTTATGAAGATTGATGTTTGTAAATAAATTTCAGTAATGTTGCAGGTTTAAAAAGATTTGAGTTTGTTGATTTTGGGACGAAAATACTTAAAAACGGACTGAATCAGTTCCAATGGTCTGGCGCGCCGCGCAGGCCATTGGCGCGCCCTTCCATAAAACAATCCAGATTCTGGGTTGAAATCACCTTATGGCGAGCGCCGCCCGGCCTTTTGGCCAGCCGCGCCATTGTTCTTTAAAAAGCAAAAAAAAAAAAAAATTGTCGATTTTCGAAACGGTCAATGGTCGTTTCAGTAAAACAAAAACGTCTTAAATTCAAATTATATATATGACCTAATGCATGTCTCGATCTATGGATTGACAATG
Source organism: Rutidosis leptorrhynchoides (assembly GCF_046630445.1). NCBI lineage: Eukaryota > Viridiplantae > Streptophyta > Magnoliopsida > Asterales > Asteraceae > Rutidosis > Rutidosis leptorrhynchoides. Next base: position 681,141,628 of record NC_092333.1, read on the forward strand.
TGATATAGATCCAAGTTACACAAAATACAAGAAGTCAAGAACCTAACTAACAAAATATATGATCAAAACTATCAGCTTGAATATGAGGATGAACAGATTCAAGCGTGAGTAGCAAAATTCGAAGGTTTGGAAGCCCAATCTTAGTATGACGAGGCACACAAGTTCTTTTGAATTGACCTCTCTACTGATTTGTACTCGTTTTTTGAAAGTATAGCACAAACGAAAATGTCTCATAATTCAAATCATATGTGACCTAACCGTATATGGTTCACTTTGGATTGAGATCAGAGAATTATTCAAGTATGTATGGATTGACTGACAATGTGATATAGATGCAAGGAACACAAAACACAGCAACCTAACTAACAAAATATACGATCATAACTAACGGCCGGCTTGAATATGAGGATGAACGGATTCAAGCGTGAGTAGAAAAATTCAAAGGTTGTAGAAGTCAAATCTTATATTGACGAGACACACAAGTTATATTGAATTGACCTTTGAAACTATAGCCGCCCAACATGTAAATTGGAAGTTGAACATACAATAAATAGTGGTACACTGTTGCTCAACCACACTAAGGTGCTGTTTGTTTTTTAAGATGTTTTGGTCTGAAGATCTGCGGACCATGTCTGTAAAGAAGATGTGGTCTAAAGGTCTGTATGCTGAATAGTGAAGACTGTTTGTTTTTATGTCTGCAAAATAACTTAGTTCTGTCTGCAGCACTTAGAAGCATATTTCTAAGTCTGCGAGGCTGCAGACATAATAAGACATTATTTTATCTTATGTCTTCAGAAAAACAAACTGTATGCAGTAAAAATGTCTGCGGGCGCGAAGACATAAGACATAATAAGGTCTGCATACAGGAAAACAAACAACACCTAAATAAAATAATAAATGTGATGGTAGCCCTGAAAAGCCAAACAGGCCATCACTGGTCAACCTATATTATATAAAACAAAAACTTGAGCATATATAGTCTATAGTCTATTAATCATAATATCAAAATCACTAAATCATCGTAACTTAATAAAAATGGAAAGAACATTCATGTTTCTCTTTTCCGTTTTAGCTATACTTGCACACAAAATCAACACTACCGAACTCAATATCATTTTGAACTTGCGTTTTTTCAGCCAGATAACTCAGAGAACAGATATCTTGGTATTTGGTATAAGCAAATCTCAGTTAGAACACCAGTTTGGGTTGCCAACAGAAACCACCCGCTCCCCGGATTATCGCCGGTTGTATTAAAAATTGTGGATCCGGGAATTCTCGGCATTTTTAATAATAACACCATGATTTGGTCATCCAACACAACAATGACATCACCAAATGCGACAGCAAAGCTTCATGACATCGGAAATCTAGTGTTGATGGATGAACAAGAAAAGATGATGTGGCAGAGTTTTGATTATCCAACTGACACTCTTCTTTCTCACATGAAACTAGGGAAAGATTACTCGAGGGGCATCGAATGGGGTCTATCATCATGGAGAAGTAGTCAAGATCCAGCTCCAGGCGAATTCACGTTGCGCATTGACTTAGACGGTTATCCTGACGACAAACTAAAACAAGGTGCGCTAGTCAAATTTCGGGGTGAACCATGGAGAAACCTACAGATTGATGGGTATTCTAAATACGACAAAAACTTAACTCTGATATATAGTGTAGTTATAACTGAAAAGGAGAAGTCTTTTATGTTTTTGGTTGAAAACACTTCTCTCATATCGAGACTCACCTTGGATTCTTCTGGGGAGCTACAAAATTGGGTATGGGCAGAAGATAGTAAAAACTGGATATTTAGTTTAAAATTCCCGATAGATATGTGTGATACATATAACGTTTGTGGTGCTTATGGAACCTGCAATGTGGGTCCGATGCAACAGACTTGTGCTTGCATGGATAACAAAAAGTTTGTGCCAAGAAACCAAAAGAATTGGGACCAGGCTGATTGGTCGGGTGGTTGTGTCAGGCGAACACCGTTGGATTGCAAAAATGGATCAGATGACTTTATCAAGTACTCTAATTTAAAATTGCCAGACACAGAGGGTACATGGTTCAACATGAGCATGACTTCGGAGGAATGCAAAGCAAAATGCTTAAGGAATTGTACTTGTATGGCTTATGCATTACCCGACTACACTTTAGGAGGAAAGGGCTGTGTGCTTTGGTTCAATGATCTTATAGACATGCGTCAGTATCCTACTGATGGTCGAGATATTTTTGTAAGAGTGGCTTCATCTGAATTAGGTAAAAGTACAATCACATGTTACATTACCATTACATGATTTGAAACTAACATCATCTCTATGCTCATATCATACAGTTGCTTTATCAACTTCAAAAAAGAAAGATGGAACACCCATTAAACTGATCTCAAGTGTAGTTGTTCCCGGGGTTCTTCTCATAGGCTTCATCTCGATATGGTTGTGGTATGTACGGAGAAAAAAGAATAATGAGCAATCAGTGGAGGAAGTGCCATTGTTTAGCTTTAGTACAATAGCTACTGCAACTGCCAGTTTTTCAACCGATAATATTCTTGGAGAGGGTGGATTTGGAGTCGTTTATAAGGTAACTAATAACACTATAATTATACCTGGAAATTGAGACCCACACTCCCAAATTTGGGTCAAATGGGTCTTAAAAAAAAAAAGTAGGTCTGACAATGTAAACTAAAACTTTAAAAGAAAGTCCAATAAGTTTTTCTTCAACCTATTAGGTCTTATACAAAATATAAATGAACGCGTCAAATGTGTATTATATCCTAAAGTTCAATAAATAGAGAGAGATCTAATGGGTCTTGTGAATAGGTCAAATGGGTCGAACATAACAAGATTCATCCGTCAATCATTTATGAAAGCATTAATGGATATATCAATTATTATATATATTAATATTTTCTTTTATATATATATATATATATATATATATATATATATATATATATATATATATATATATATATATATATATATATATATATAGGGGCAGGATCAATGGGGAAGTAACCAATCGGGGGGAAGCAAAATTTATTTTTTTTCGTTTTTTTTGGAATTTTTTTTTCCGGCATCAAGATCACACGAAAATATGAACATTTAGAAGAGACACTTCGTGATGAATGTTATTATTTAGGCTGGAAAACGATCGACAAAAATAACATTCAAGATAATATTGTTCGTGAAGAATATGAACGTTTTTTTTTCCATGTTTTGTGAAGTAAAATTTAGCCCGATTTAGAGTTTAGGGTTTAGGGTTTGGTGTTTTGGGTTTATTCCATAAACCCAAAACACCAAACCCTAAACCCTAAACCGTTCGTGTTAAAAACTCAATCTAAATCCTAAATCTAAACCCTAAATCTAAACCCTAAACCCTAAATTTCTAAACCCTAATATCTAAACCCTATAAACCCTAATATCTAAACCCTAATATCTAAACCTCAATAGCTAAAACCTCAAAATACGATCGAAAAACACAATAATTGTTATATATTACTTCTTCGAGCGTTTTTCCGCCAAAATAAAAACATTTATCACAAAGTGTCTCTACTAAATGTTCATATTTTCATCTCATCTATAATGTTCGTGAACAAAGTTTTTTCAAAAAACGAAAAAAAAAAAAAAAAAGTTTTTGCTTCCCCCGAATGGTTACTTCCCTCTTGATCCTATATTAACAATAAATAAACTAAACAATATAATAAATGCAAAAAATCAAATGTAAAAGTATATGACCTGTTTGAACCCATTTGACCCATTACCCGTTTTGACTAGTTACCCAAACTGACCCAAACTGACCCGTTTGGCCCGTTCAAAACTTTTACCCATTTGAACCATGACCCATTTCAACCCAAAACCGTTTTGACCTGTTACCGAAACCGTCCCAACCTGACCCGTTTGCCAGGTACTATAATAACGAGAAATTTAATACACACTTTTTTATTTATTTACTTTTGTCGAAAGGCAAAGACTATGAATCTACACTACAAAAACAACTGTACCCAATCTATATATAATAAGTAAGTGATCTGAACATAAAATGCATATGAGATTTTGAAATTACTCACATCAAAATTGATATTCTTCAGGGCGTGCTAGAGGATGGGTTAGAGATTGCAATTAAGCGTCTATGCAGTACTTCCAACCAAGGAGTTAATGAGTTCAAGAACGAAGTAATTTGCATTTCGAGACTTCAACATCGTAATCTCGTGAAGCTTCTTGGTTGTTGCATAAAAGGAGATGAGAGACTATTAATCTATGAGTACATGCCGAATAAAAGTTTAGACTCATTCATTTTTGGTGAGAACCAAAAAGTGCATCTTGATTGGCCGAAACGTTTCAACATAATTGAAGGAATTGCTCGAGGGCTTATGTACCTGCATCATGATTCACGATTAAGAATCATTCATAGAGATCTTAAAGCTGGCAACATTCTACTAGATCACGATATGAACCCTAAGATATCAGATTTTGGCCTAGCTCGAAGTTTTGGAGGAAACGAGACACAAGCAAATACAAAGAGAGTTGTTGGCACACAGTATGCCATTCTAAATCACTTATCCTTCTACTCTAATTAAATTCAATAGTACTGCTTTCAAAACCATTTTTATTTTATGTGTGCAGTGGTTACATGTCGCCGGAGTATGTAAATAATGGTCTTTTCTCAATAAAGTCAGATGTATATAGCTTTGGCGTTTTAGTGTTGGAGATAGTGAGTGGGAAAAGAAATAGAGGATTCAACCACCCCGAGCATGGAAATACTCTTACTGGACATGTAAGTATACTAATGACAAACTATTTGTTTAACTTACAAAATGTAACAAAAGTATAAAACTAACGGGAATCTGAATTTCATGTTATCTTTCCAATAGAGATAAACTATTATATATCACATATAGACAAATTGTAGATATTATGTTACCACTCTTAAGAAGTTTGCCTTCAACTAATAAACATTAATATCTACGATATATTCAGGCATGGAGTGTATACAATGAAGGCAGATCGATAGAACTGATCGATCCAGGATTAGCAGAATCATGCCATCCAGATGAAGTTGTGAGATCAGTCGCGATCGGGTTGTTATGTGTTCAACAAAATGCAGCAGACAGACCAAACATGTCATCTGTGGTTCGAATGTTGGACAACGAGGGTGCATTAATGACACCTAAACAACCAGCATTTTTCAGTGGAAGTGATTTATTAGTAGCTAACCACTCTTCTTCAAGTACTAATCAAGCAGGTTCAATCAATGGTCTAACAATTACACACTTAGAACCTCGATAGTGGGCCTTTGCTTAGCAGAATTTATTATCAAGTATAAAAATAATACTAAGGTATTTGCTTGTTTTTCAAGATGTTTTTTGGTCTAATACATGTACTAGCCATACCTGCAGCAAACTAGGTGGGTGTATGCCGAAGATAGTTTTTTTTTTTTTATGTCTGTTCAATTTTAGTACCTAATTCAAAAGGTTAAAAACCAAAATAATAAACAAGTAACCGAGAAAATTATATAGTTTATTTGTATTTGAAGTTATGTCAGCGATAACTATATCTTCAAGTATGTGCACACAAAATAAGACGTAATTTTATCTCGTCTTCAGAAAAACAAACACTCTAAAATGAAAATGTATGCTAAGCCCCTTTCTTGGCATTTCAAGTAGGAGACTTGGGTCTAACTGTTTTGATACATACTAAAGGAATTCAAAATTAAGCTCAAAATTTCTTATAAACCTCAAAATTTCGCATATAAATCTAATTTAGCATAAAATTCGCTTAAAACACACTAACATCGTCTTTTTATGCTATTTCTGATAATCAACCCTAATTAGCATACCTTTAAGACTTTAAGATAATATTCCAATTAATAATTCATATATACCTAATGCAATTGAATTTATTCCAATATTAACAATTCTACTATCAAAACTGACTATTATGATTGTTGATAATAATAAGAAAAATGGTCAACAATAACATAGATTAGGTTCGTACCTGATCATCGACCCCTCGGAATTTAGTTTCGATCGGCAAAGAGTGAAAGATTGCAGTAATCACAACGAGCATCTTGAATTCTTTATTAATGTAAAACAGAATTACGATGTTGGTCCCTGTGGTTTCAGCAAATTGCATATTCTGGCCCAAACTTGTTTTTCGACATGATTGGTCACTCAAGTTTGAAACCTAAAGCCTGTTTAATAGATCCGTTAGATAGTGGTATGTGCCTTTACAAAATCATCGAATAAAAACTAAACTAGTTTATAACCCACGACTTCGCGAGATTTTAGTATAAAAGATTATAAAATTGATTAGAGCTCTAAAAGAGTTGTATTTGAACCAACAATGAGTTGTAACTGAAATATAAGATAAATATGTAGTGATTATTCAAATCGATAATGTTATAAGATAAATATGGAGTGATTATACAATAATGTATTAGTTGGAATCCAAAAATGCTATAACTGAGATTGTTAAAGCAAGTTTTGAACTTCTTCCAATAATGTTGCTTAAAAACAAAGACATCACTACCCGCATTGAGCTGCATTTCAGTCTTTCATGCACTTCATGATAATTATAAAAGTATAGATTGCCGACCTGATATTTTTTTCCTGACTGACTTTTTTTGTAGGCAACGTTGTAGGATGTTATACATGATATGCGAACTGGGCTCTTGCGAATTACTTTTTACTTTAACATATAAATAAATAGAAGAAACATATATAACTTTCTAACTCAATGTGACCCATTTTAGCCCAATTCCTAATCTAATAACTGCTACAAACAAAGTTATGCATTTCGATTAAGTAATGCTTAGTGCAGGCTGCCAATAACTTTAGCAAAAACATAAAAAAATCTATTAAATTGAAATTGTAGCACGGTGCAACGTTTGTGATATTCGTGACCATTAGTAAGCGAAAGAGTTTCAAAACCTTTATGTGTTCTCTTGTACCATCGCTATAACATTATACTCCATAGTATACATGCAATTAGATATAAAAAATATATATATATATATGTTATTAGATGACACCTTTCGCCTATTTCTTGGAATAAAACTTACATAATGAACAACTGCTCCAACAAAGCTTTAAGTGTTGGCCATTGTTTTTCGATTCATCATTAACTTGACAAAGACTATGCCTTGTTACTTTCATGGCATCTAGTTCTATTCATTCATCAGATCATCATCAAAGCAATTTATTTATTTTTCATTTCCTCTTAACAAAATATGAATAAATATGAATAATAAAGTACATGTATGATTACTGAATCACACTGTAGAGATCACACTTTTTGTGTAATTCAGGTACTTTTGGCATATCCTAATTCAGAGTAATCTATCCATGAATGAATGCACTTAATGATATCGTGCGAACTAATTATTATAAGTTCTATTATGTAACTTGCATAAAAGGTATGATTTCGATACACTTACCAAAACATCGCCATTAAAGTGGTTTCTTTTCATCATGTTTTGGTACCGCTCTCATAAGTTGACTAATATCCATTAGTAGTCGGCCTGCATCATCTGCGGCATGTAAATATTTTTAAAATAAGGATATCGCAAATTAATGATGTACATGTTTCATATTGATGAAGCAATACAAATAGTGATGGCCAGTTGATGTGAGTATAATGTATGATGACCGTTGTAGATAAACCAAAGAAATAATAAACAGATAAAAATGAAAGTGGTTGAAATGTTCCAGTACATACATATCAATATAACTATTAAGCACTGATGTTGTCTTATTTTCAGAATTTTTAATATGTGAGTGGAAACAATCTGAGGATTATATTTGAAGTTAGTTACTTATTATGAATAATGAATGCTATATTGAACTGCACTTAACAAAGTACGTAACCAACGTGATACGGGGTAAATTTTATAATATTTGTTGAATGGAAAGTACCTGTGAAGTCTTTTACTCAAGATGACCTGATTGCTATGAACACATACGTTGATACAATCTCGTAAGTCAAGATAAAAAGAAGTTACACCTAAACAACAAACAGCAAACAAAACAGAAAATTAATTAGTACCATTATTCCACCTAAAACAAATAAAGTGCCAAAAAAAATGTAGCACATATCATTTTTTTTTTTTTGTATACACACATACATACCCCCAGAGTTAGCAACAACAGGGGATCCATAAGATCACGCCAATAGATCTGTAACATGGGTGGTCGACTACTGCCCGATTCTCTGTTTATCCGTTTCCGATACGGGTACTACATTCAGAAAAATTATTATAAAGAAAGGAAAATAAAAAACAAAACGTAATTTAGTAAAAAAAAATAAAACAACACCAAAAAACTCACATTGCAACTACCGGAACAACAGCCGATTGTCTAGAAGATACGGAGCTTGAATCCATCGATGTAAAATGTGAAACAACTCCGTCAGGCAACAATGCAAGTTATTAGAATCGGATTAGAATCTCACCTTAACAACGAAAAGGAAAACCAGCTGAATAATATTGAGGAATGCAGTACCGAGTGTGCAATGAGGAAAACATACCTGTACAGCAACCGTAAGTGCATAACCTGTAAGAGGGAAAATAGAAGGAAATGAAAATCAACAAAACGACAGTTAGTGAAAAACAGAGCAGGACACTTCTTTCTTCATATCCAAGTATAATGTAAAAATAAATCCGAAAATATCTGACATAAAATAAACCGAATATACACATCATGTTGATATGTTACAACTATGTTATACTTTAAAATATAAGTTATATCAATACGTCAACATATTTTTTTCATTTTCGAATGACTGTTCCATTTCAATTTTGGGTCAAATAAACCGAAAATACAAATAAGTCCTACAGCTTTGATATGTTAGATTCCATCATTCCAACAATAATAGCAGCCGTTATAAAAAATAAAAAAAAAATCTTGTCCATCTTGTCTTGCATTTCAAAGTTTCTTGTTTTCATATATCTATCTCAAGGTTGGAGAATTCGGATCTCGGGGAGATCTCGTTTGGACTTTTTTAAGGAGATCTCGGCATCTCGGAATAATCTCGGGGAGATCTCGAACGTTGTCTTACGTTGACTTTATAGTTTTTTTTAATAAAAATATACATAAAAACATAAATATATGTATATTTATATACATTTTTACGAGATTTTACAATAATATCCGAGAAATGAGCAAGAAAATCTTAAAAATTACGAATTTTACAAGAAATCTTACAAATTAGCAATAATATCCGAGAAATCGTGGCTTTGACTAAGTTTGACCCCGTTGACCGAGAAACCTCGGGAGATGAACATCTTGTCTCGGTTGCCTTCTAAAAAGGAGATCTCGGGGGAGATTTACAACACTGATCTATCTTATAATTTTACAACACTGATCTATCTTATAATTTTTTCCTTTTCTACTTAACATGGTGTGAATAAATATAATCCATAAGTCATAACTAATTATCCGTAAATGTATATGCCATTAACAACCTACATTCAGTCACTATGCATAGAAAATTAAACTTAACGAGAAATCAAACCATAACAACAACTAAGCGTAGAAAAATAAAATTATAGAGAAATCAAACCATAAAAACAAATTACGAACAAAGACTTAAAATATACTTACAATGTTGAGAAACTAAACCAACATAAACCTACCTCTTTCATGTCGCATAAACTGCCTTCTTATTCCATTTCTCGAGCACATCCTTTACTGAATCTATCGTCACACACAAAAGAACACACAAGTCAAGAAGAATAAAAAACTAAATAATAAAACGAATAGTTACTGTCAGAAGAAGAAGAACTCGGGACATGAGCAGGTGACACGTACCACGAATCACAAAACTACACAACCCAAAATTAATCAAAATAATATCAAATGGAAAAAATAGAATAATTATAATTGTAATCGAAACAGGAACTTACCATTTACAAAGTACGGACAATGAAACTTCATCTAATGTCAGAATTAGGATTTCAAACTGCGATGACGATTACGGCTGAAACCATCGATTAAAGCCACCGTAAATCATCGCAAACCACCAAAACAGTTAAAACCACGGGAAACCCTCGTTTTTTTGGCAATGGAAAGCATGGATTTTTTGTACAAACGTCGTTGAGGGTGAAGAGTCTGGAAGCGATAGAGTGTTTGTGTGGTGGTGGTGGTGGTGGTGGTGTGGGGGGGGGGGGGGGGGGGGGGGGGGGGGGGTTGATTAGTTGAACCGTGGAAGACTGGAAGCAGTAGCTGATAAAAGATCTGACAAGTAAAATGAATAAAATACCCTTTTGAAATATAATAATATGGTGAACGATGAATAGGCATTCTCTAATGATATATATAGATATAGATAAATGTGGGTAGAGGTGAAAACTTTGACCCATTATAATGGCCAATTCAGGGTCTGTTTCATATCTGGTTGAATGGGTTTAACGAAAAATGAAAGGGTCCAATAACCTTATAAATATTGTTTGGCTCATTTAGAATGAGGGGTCAAATGGAAGCGGTATGAATTTGGTTAAAACTGTTGCTGCAAAGATATAATATTCTCGAACAACTGCAGCTGATCCACTGCAAAAACCGTCAAGAGATGGAGTAGTCGTCATTTTGATTGTCAACAAAAGTTTTTAGGTAATATAAAACTGGGTCAAGCAACCTAAAAGTCCCACATCGTATGTTTAAAGCATAAAAAATGTGTAACCTCTTAGGGAATATATCCTACAAATAATTCCTATATGAAGTTTCATACTAATATCATTGTATATAACATCTATCAGTAGCATTGATGAAATCTTTTTTTTTTTTTTTTTTTTTTTTTTTTACATTAGACCATACACGAAATAAATAATTAGAGATCACTCATTTATAAATTTGAAGAGCTCGTTAGCTAAATCAAAACTATAATTTTGTCTACTTGCTTAAGCTATAATGCATCATTACATACATGCTTATCCTATAATTCAAAGATTACATACAGGCTTAAGCTATAATGCATCATTGCAAATTTGCAATCCTAACTTGGATAGTATTTTCGTCCATCGCGTTTATTAGCATCATCATTCTTCATTTAAACCAATTGTTACTTAATGAAAGAATTAGACAATACCTTTCCCAAAAGCCATGGAGATAAAGATGAATACATACAACCGTTGAAATGTGAGCCGATGGTTGATACACTGTATCACTAAATAAATGCAGATTCTTATATGAAAAACGTCATTGGTATACTTAAAAATATGTTGCAAGACCTCTTCAATGATCGACTTCCAAGGAAATTTGAAACTTTAAACTTGAAGTCGGACGAAGATGATGTATGCAAATCCTAATAATCTATTTTGAAAAAAGGTTTGAAATATACTAAAGAGCTTAAGTTCCAACATATAACAGGGGAAATATATTGCAAAATATTAATAAGTTGTGAGCTCGTGATTATTAGGTAATAAAAGCATTATATATGTCCATGTTGACATCTGTTATTCATTCCGCATTCACATTTTTAGACAACCTGCAACAAAATCAGTTATATAATCATTCATTAATGTTAGAGGTGGCATACTCTGCTTACGTCTACTTAGAACGGTCAATTTGGGTTATATTTGATCACTTATGTCAGCAAAAATATAAATAATTAATTCAGCATAAAAGGGTACGGGTTAAGAGTCTCAATGTATACAATCACCTATAACCTAATACACAAAGATTAAATTATTTTTGGTCCTCTGTCCTGAAAATATTTCTACCTGAATACAACAAAAGAACATAGCAGCATATGACGATGTGATTTTCATAACTTTTTAAAGTGATATATTAATTAATATAAAGAAAACTTATAACACATTGTGTCAAAGAAGAGACAAACCTATCATCTGACGGATCAAGTTGTTCATCCACATCAAATGATGTTTGCAATCAAAGGTTGGAGAGGCAAGTTTTCACCATGGCTGACCTACATATATACGATTAAATTGCAAGCAATAATCATATCAATCAAAACTAAATAACTTTTTAATAGCCAAATAAATTAAACCAAAAAAATAAAAAACAAACCTGATAATAATAATTATACGATTACTTTGTGTATGTTTTTTCGTGACTTCAACTGTGTGAACTGACAATTATTAGTTGGTAAAGTTAAATAAAATTCATAAACCCTAATGAGAATTCCGAACAGATGTATAAAAATTGTTGAATACAAATATTTATAATAAGAATCAATACAGAAAGAACCCTAATTTGAAGTTGAAGATGGTTATTACGTACCCGAACCACGGATTATCTGACTCGATTTATTCACAAGGGATGTCGATTTTTACATTCACAAATGAAATTTGGAACCCTCAATTGATTCGCCTTATCTTCATCTCCTAATTGCAGATTATCGATCTTCATCTGATTTCGCGAACCCTAACTTTAAATTGGGGAGGAAAATGGGTTGGTGGTTTCTTTTATATTTAAATTTAAATTTGAATTATTACCAGAAAGTATGTTTTTGTCATCAGCGCTACTGAAGAGAATCAGTTACCATGATTTCATATTGTTCGTATGCGCTTGAATTATTAATTGCTAATTTACCATTCTATTAAGATAAGGATTGTCAAACTATTATATAGTTCATCAATCACACCAGTAAAAAAAAAAAAAAAAAAAAAAAAAAAAAAAACAACCTTTTTTATAAAAGGGGATTAATTATTCCAAATGCCAATTGCAATAACATAAACAAAAATAGCATAACATCAACGTTAATAAGGGAAAATAAAAATACATGCTCGAAAAGCAAGTATAGCCGAAATAATAAACCTAAACGATGGTAGAGAAGTGCGTAAACTCAGCTACACTAATTCTGGGTAAAAGGAACCACCGTTACTTTTAAAATAAAACTAGTGTGCGAACCCTCGCTTCGCGCCGGGAGTTCGGTTTTCAATGTATTTTATTGCGTTTAGTTTGTAAAATTATTCCGTAGCTAACGATAATGTCGTCGAAGCGCACCTCGAGTCGAACTAAAAGGTATAACCCGTGAAAGATTTAAATATTATTTTAAATTAACAATATATGTGCATCTCCGCGTTTCGCTATAGAATTGTCGACTTTTAAAAATTTAACGCAAAATCAACGTGTATGAAACGTACCTCAAATATTTAGCGTTTTTTAAAAAGCGTCCGTTTTGCGTATAGCTAGTGACATTGTGTTCCTAAAATTATTTCGAGTATAACGATGGTGTCGGAAAAATTTGACTCGTTGCGAGCGAGAAGATATTGCCCGTTGAAAATTTGGATGAAGTTTATTTAAGATTTTTTTTATAAAATGGTAATTTAACACTTTACCCTGTATGAGGGGCCTATTTGATTTTTTGGAGAAAGTGTGGGGTTTTTGTTGTGCAAATGAAAATTAGTTAAGTTAAAAAAGGAAAAGAAAATGAAAAGTCAAAAATACCCTTGAGCACTATTCATTTCCCCTAAAAGGAACCACCGTTGCTTTTAGAATAAAAAAATAGTACACACATTTTTAGTTGATGCCTCATATCATCATATCATAATACTTTAATAATGGTATAAAAGTGTGGTCCACTAAGCTGAGGTGGACGATGGTGTGGAGATGGTCGCACCGTTGTCCTTATGATCACCAAAGATATGTTGCCTAAAATCAGTCACCATTCCAAGATCTTTTGCCTTGGTGATATCAGGTCCACTAAACTCGATTCTTGCATTTGGATCAATTGTCTCTTGAACAACCTGTATAACAAAGTAAGAAAATATATATTCAAATTCAAGGTTGTAAAAGTCACGAGTCGGGATGAGTCAGTCGGGACGAGTCGGTTGAGCCAGGGACGACTTGGACGTTGACCAACATTGACTTTTAGTAACATAAAAAACAAACATAAAACATAATTATTTCAAACATTTGACCTAACTTTGCAACTGTATGAAAAATATACAGGACCATTTTATTTGATACTTTTCCATTAAAAAATTATAGTGAAACATTATCGGAGAACAAAGAGGATGCGTTGACAATTAAAAGGTGGACCAGAAAATATATAGAGCAACTAAAAACAAAAGAGATCATCAAATAAAAAAAAAAAAAAAAAAAAAACGTTAAAGCAAATGATATTCCAGAAAAGACAAAAGTAAAACTTACGATCAACAATCGTTGCTGAAAGCTGAAACAGAAAAGGTCGTGAAAGCCAAAATAACAAAAGACAACATCCTATTCCAAAAAGAACTATGGAAAACAACTGAGGCGTTAGAGGAAATAATAATCCAGAATAAAAAACTTCGGAACGAAAAAGCATGAGAGCAATAATTTTCACCGGATTAATGAAGAGCGCAGTTGAACTTACGTAGGTAGGTACGGCCACCAAAAAGAAGAACAACCATATAAAAACTAAGCAATGATATAAAAACCAAGCACACAATACTTAAAAAGAGTCGTTTCGTTCATTTTCATATTTTGTCCTCTCTTTTACCATCTTTACCTGCAACAACAGTTTTCGAAATCACCCAACAATCTAAAACCCTAAGAAACAAAATCAAATGTAAATTAAGAACCGAGAGGTGAAACATGCAAATTTTTAAGTTTACAAAACTTTAATTTTCCACTGAAACATACTATAACCACTAACCTTTCGTTGAATCAAAGGGTCGAAGGTCCAATTTCTAATGTTTTGTAAGCATAAGCTAGCACAGCGCGTCTGCACACAAATATATCAGACAAATAACATGATCAGAATTGAACTCACCAAAACCACCCAATTCCAAAGCCAAAACACGGGAGAGTTTGTCAAGACATCCTGGCTGATTAGCCTCTACATCTACAATTAGTAGGTATGTTTCATTTTGATGTTGCTTTAAATCCGATAAATTCACTGCATACACCAATTGAACAAACTGTTTCTCATTAGAACGATCAAACATACAATAAACACCTAACCATTTCTTAAACCAATAAGGATCAACATAATATCTATAGTTGTAAATAAATTAATGACTTGTTACTTTTGTAGTTTTAAGTGCAACTCAATGTCTTCTTTAGCTTCCTATTCCTTCGAGATACCTGTTACAATGTACAACAAAGAGAATGAAAAAACTATAATCGAGTTTCGGCAAATAGAAAACAATAAAAAGTATTGATTGTGTTTTTACTAATTTTCCATTAAAGCCACAACCTCAAAATGCAAATTAGACTGATGTACTTTCCTATGCCATCAATTATTGTAATCATGAAGCATGAACAATCAACATGTATTTGGTGTGCATTACTTACAGTAAACCAACACTAGCCAGCAAGATTGAAAAGTTTGGCATCAACATAAGTTTGTTCATTATTCATCTTCAAAACATGCTATAGATTTATCGCTGAAACTCGTAATTTTATGACAACCAATACTTGATCTTGCAATTATAGCTCTAATATAGTCTAAATTGCTATAGATATCACCTTCCAACATTTTCATGTATGATTTATATTATATAAAATTTAATTACATCATAAAAAAAATTAACAGGCGAAAATAGCTGATGACCACTTACTTGGCAGATGTAGTCAAGGAGCTATGTACATAAGTATCTTGCTCATGTTTCTATAAGAAGGAAAAAAAAGAAGCAAATTAATTAAATAAATAAAAAAGATAAACACGTAAGAACAAAACAGAGAATTAGGAAAAGATAGTAACTTGATCAAGTATCCTCCACTGGGAAGCAAGCATATAGGCTCACAAATAGAAGATATATATTTAACATAATCTTCAGAGTCCCCTATACAACATAATCTTCAGAGTCCCCTATACCAAAAAAATGAGACACAATTTTTTAAATTATACTCAGTACCCTCTATGAAATAAGCAATCATTATCAATCCAAAAAATATGAACATAACGTACTCTCAATCGAACAATGATACACGGACCTCTGAGTTACCATGCCCAACATCTTCAAAGAGATCCACTTCCAAAATACGACCTACAAAGGGATGTATGATATCATTCGATAAAGTCAAAAGTAGCAAACAAAATGAAAATACTAGACTACTGACATACAACATAATGTTTTTACCTGTTCGGACATCTGATGCGACTAACACTAGGACGATTAAACAAAACCTAGTAAAAATAACAAAGCAAATAGATATAGGAGTAATTTAACATAAACAAATAGCCAAACCAATAATTTACAAAAATCATTCAAACACACGATTATAGTTTTTTCATAATATATAGGTTTCTAATATAGTTAGTTTACCCGTGTCTTTAAAACGCGCACATTTTCACCTGTGTTTGTAGACGCTGATTTGTTGTAAGTTTTGTTTCACCTGATGTAGCATTTCCTGGTATGTAGTAATTTGTTGCATGTCAAACAGTAGGTCAAACAATACATTAAAGAAATAATCATCGGCCTTTTTTGTAATATAAAATGATAGATCAAGTCATCAAACAATTATACATCTACTAAAAATGGACTGATATCATAATACAAGTTACAAAGAAAGAAAACTGGATACAATCCTTTAAAGGTTTTACGCACTGATATCATAAAAGATTTTGTAAATTCAAGTAATCATAAAAATGGACTTACAATAGGATGGACTTGGATTGTCCCAAAAACCTGCAAAACATATCAAACCAAAGGCAAAGAAACTACGATTTTCAAACCGAACAAATCATGTCAATTTAGCGTTTTGTTAATAAAAGGACAAAAAATGGACAAAAAAGGGTCTTACCAATTTATTGACGGTCATAGCAATTTGAAAAGCCTGCAAAAGAAATTAAACTAAAGGCAAACAAATTATGATATATCACCACAACTACCTATTATAATTAAACAAAAAAAAGTCGGTACCTTTCTACCGGTCACAGCAGCAGCAACCACCTAAGACAATCTCGAACAACCTATTCATAATTAAACGATTAAACTTAGTACCTTTTATAACTAATTACATTTACAGCACCCATAAGTATCTAAAAGGCAAGTGTAAGTAGCCACCAAAAATTATGCACCTTTAGGTTGAAGACTAACAAGTTCTGTCTCTTTTCAGTCCTTCAAGGTCTTCCTCAATTCCATATTGAACCACTTCGATACAGGGACCATATTGTCGCTTTATTTGGGTCGATTGTGCCACATTTCTCCTTCTTCTGATGGTCTTGAGAAGATGCCTTTGACCTCCAACAAACCCTTCACTTGCAAATTCCCATCTACCTTGATCCACTTTGCTGAAACCCTAAACTATTATACAATTTGACGTTCAGTATCAAAAATTTTCAATTCTATTGAATCAGTACGCACTTAAATCAAAAACAACATTCACCTGAGCATAACAACTTTTGCATAATTAGCAAAGGTCATCTGACGCGTTTGTAAATTAGAAGACTCGAGACTACAAATTCACCTTCAACCACTAAGAACCCTAATTCGAAACAACACTAAGAACACTAATACAGAAATTGTTATGTTTTACATAAAAAACAATACGAGGCTTAAACCCAGAAATTCTACCATTAAACTACCTTTGGAAATCAAAAAGTGGAAGAAATCGGATGCAGATACATGATTGTTTTGGTATCCTAAATAAACTGTAGAACAGAAGGTGATAAGTTGAAGAAGATGGGATGAAGCTAGAGATGGGCTGAAGACGTGGAGGAGCTGTTGGTGGAAGGCCATACGGTACCTCAAAGTATGGTGGAAGACATGGAAGTTTCTGTACGCTACCTTTGAGTCAAATATAGTGACGAAAAGTGATGGGCGGCAGTATGGTGATTCGGTGTTTGGGTCACGTGGGTTTCAACACTAATTGAAGTAAGCTCAATTAAGCAAAATAATAGTCCAACTAATGCAAAAGAGCCCATTTAAGGAGTATTTTCTTGAGAAGCAGTCCACAAAGGAAAAAAAAAAAAAAAATTAAAAAATGTAAAAGGTATTATAAACCATTTAAAAAAATTCAAGGGCGAAAAAAACGTGAATAGTGGATTTTGGGCCTGTAGGAGAAGAGCAAATAGCTTCACATTTAGAAGATAGATAATAGATTGAGGGAAGAGTGTTGTAGTTTTATTTAACTCCAACCTAGAACCCGTAGGTTTATTTAGAAGGTAGTTTTGTCAAGAAATAAAAGAAATTGAAGAGAGAGACAAATGTTGAGTGATCAAATGATCTAATGGTTGTTATTAAAAGATGGTATTTAATCCAAGGGTTTTTTTGCTCCATTTAAAAATTCTTAAAAATAATTAGGAAATTATTATATATAAGGGAAATTCGCCCAAATACACTTTTTTAAAAACTTTTCTTCCAAAATACACTTTCGGGAAAAAAAATTGTTTATTTACACCATTAGGTCGACCACCATTTGAGTCGACTACCCCTTTACCCGGTCGACCACTTTAGTTTTCAAGGTAGTCGACCAACATTCTTCATTGATGTTGGTCGACTACTTCAATGAGATGGTCGACTTCAAGGTCGACCGACTTGTTAGCCATAAGTGGGTCGACTAACCCTATTCGACCATACTTGCATTGTAGGCGGCCGATTAGTGGGTCGACTATATTAGTGAAATAAACTTTAATTTGAACAACAAATATTATATATTATCTCATACTACATTTATTGATTACACAACAAATAACACAAGTTACAGACACAACACATACACGACAGTTAAACGGCGGAAAACATACGAACACACATACCTATCATCCATGGCAGTTAAACACATTTAAAACACAAAGAAGAAGCTAATCATCACTCAAATTGTAAGTGGAGCCAAATTGTGTTGAGCATGAGTCTTCACGTTTTCCTTTACCCTTGCCCTTTACCAACCCCTTCGGCTTTGCCTTTGTTTTTGAGTTACACTTGGACTTTTGTTTACCTTCAGAAAGATCATAATGTGCGGTGCAAGTTGATCTAGTATGTCCATATTCCAAGCAACGACTGCATTTTCTTTTAGATTTAAAATTGTCTTTGTCCTCTCCTTGGGACGGTATACGAGCAGTACTCTTCGGTCTACCCGATTGTCGCTTTGTAACCAATGGCGGTAGGACGGTTTGTAGGTGTCCTGGATCTATCCATTCAGAAATATGATCTAGCGGGTTAATATCTTCCATGTATGCCGACTTGTACGTTTCAGTGTGGAAATACTTCTGAACGTGTGTAGTAACGTTACGTAGGACAAAATACCTTGCTACTGCCATGTATGAAAGGTGGATTTTCTATCCGTAGCTAATAAGTATAAGAAATGTTATCTAAATGTGGGACCTAGGTTGCCTTTTTAATCATGAAAGTCCATTGTGGTCGACTACTTCATATATGGGATCGACTATGTCATTTTTATTAAGTGGTCGACCCACATCAGGGTCGACCACGGTGTATTTAAGCAGTGGTCGACCACATTTTACTCTGTGGTCGACTACTTCATATATGGTGGTCGACTATGTCATTTTTATTAAATGGTCGACCCACATCAGGGTCGACCACAGTGTATTTAAGAAGTGGTCGACCACATTTTACACCAGTGGTCGACCAGTCATTTGGTGACTGTCAAAAGATTACAGTGGAGCATGTTCAACCTGCTGACCTAATATGCCAACACAAACATTAGAGCTACCTTTTACAGTGGAGCCTGTTCAAAATACAATACCAACACAAACATTAGAGCTACCTTTTACGTACTTCGATTCGAGATCTAAAGAATGTCTTCCCCATCCTATGTCTGTATTCTAATACAATCTTCGCAGAATCTTTCTCGAATGGGTAGGTTAGCTGGCAAAATACACGCTCCATGTTTATGCAAACTCATACACCACAGTCACCGTAATATCCTGACTGCTGAGGTGAGTCGATATACGTAAATGTAGATGGCATCGAGACGTGTGGTGGAGGAGTGTAGTTAATTGCCCTCAAAAACTCTGGCAGACACTTACCCAACTCGGAAACATAATAAGCGCGGTGGTCAATTGAGCTGTGCTTGACAAAACTATCGTAAATGACGACGGTGAAGTCCTTAAGATCAAGCACAATAAGCACCCAGTGATCCGCATCTTCCAAACATGTTGGGAATAGGACCTACAATTAACGTTAGAAAGTTATACAGATAACTCCCACCTGAATGTATATGTCAATGTATATTTAAACTGTATATGTATATGTATTTGATATTGTAACCTTCTGACACTTCGACCAATGTGGGAAAGGGAGTCTCGATCCGTCTGCATAACAAGTAATATTGGGATTGGTGTAATTCGGGTCAAGTGTTACACCCGTTTTAAAAATCCCCATCCACTTAATCATGTCGACCGGCATGATCGTACATCTTTGGCGGTCCTTTAGTGGCTGAAAATCCATTTGATCTAAACGGTAGCTCCACCACAACATCATAGATCCCCAACCATTAATATTCTGAAATTAACAATCACTTAGTCAATCTCAAGTTAGCGGAGTTAAATGTCGACCACTTTAATAATAAGTTTATAAAACACTTACAAAGTTATCTAAGTAACCGCCTTCAAATTTGTTGTAGATCCGCTCCCAAAACTCGTCAGTGATGAATATAAATCCGTCGGATAGGCCTCGAACAAATATCGATAAGCACTCGTAATGTGGAGTCATCATATCTTCCGGTGTCTTAGGGCCGTCTAGATTCCTTTCATCATGATATAATGTGGAAGGGCCGGGATAGATAAGTCCAGACTTATGAATCAAATCGTCAATGATTTCTAGAATAACATTATCAGGCACTACCGGAGCACTCAGTCTCCCCGTCTTCTATTGTTTTATCGGGATTTCTTTCTCTGGCATGTCAGGCTTTCTTTTAGCACCTTTTTTGATCATTTGTGACGGTGTAACGAAGGGAGACATCCTTGCCCGTGCAACCCGATGGTCCCTTTTGCTTCTCCTCACATAAACCGGTGAAGCAACCTTCACATTATCAAACATATCTTTCTTGGTTGTCTGAACTTCAACATCTGACACATATCCACCAATGAAACCACCATCATCCTGTCACAGAAACACACAGCAGTAAGTCATCAGAAAGTCATATATATAGTCGACCTTGACAAGGGTCGACTATAGTATAAATGTAATATAGTCGACCTAATTAATGGTCGACTACAATGTAAACGTGGTGATAGTCGATCCAATGAAGGGTCGACTACTCATCTGCACACTGGACAGTTTATATAACTTACCAACTTGCATAAATGAATTATATAATAAGAAATTACCTGCTCTTGTTGACGGATATGTTGTTGTAGGTTTTGTATCATAGAATGGAGTTTTAAAATCATTGTCTTATGGTAGTCTCTAGAAACATATAAACTCTGCACTATCTTTAGTGTCTCACGTGTAACACGGATGCCAGCCTCAACCCGATCACTCATCTCCTTAATCTCCTTGGCATGTTTGTTTTCCTGGTCATCTAATCTCTTTGTCAAATTCTTAATCATATCCGTCAACTCCTTCTTCGTCTCATCATCAAATTTCTTCGGATCATCAACTTTCTTCACCGGTACTTTAGCATCGGGGTTCTTGAAATAGTTTACACTAGCAACCCACCACTCACACTTAACCTCTGTCTTGGTGGGCCTCAAACGATTGAGAGGTCGTTCTTCGTCCGGGATATCATCCTGTCATACACATATTCATACACATATTCATACATATATTCATAAACATATACATATACATATACATATACATGTACATATACATGTACATATACATATACATATACATATACATATACATATACATATACATATACATATACATATACATGTACATATACATATACAGTTACAGTTACATATACATATACAGATACATATACAGTTACATATACAAATACAGATACATATACATATACAGTTACATATACACATACATATACAGTTACATATACATATAGATATACACATACATATAAACATAACACATACATAAATATTTTGGTATAATTATACTCACCGGGAGTTGCATCAACTCAACGTACTCATTCCAGCCCATGACTTTCTTCTTCCGTTTCCAGTAGATTCCACGAGGTATGCCTTCACTTTCCGACTTGAAAGCATATGCTTCTATTCGGTGTTTGTATGCCTCCCATATCCACATCTACAAACAAAAACCAAATTTGGTTAAATATGAAACATGTTAATTGCTTAAAATTCATAAGTACGGATTACTACCTTAAACGCCCAAGTGAAGCCGCTCAAATGGTATGTCATTACCCCCTTCCGGGTTTTATCTGCTACCCTCTCTTTATAAGGTACTAACACGTGATGCAAACTATTGTAAAGTTTGGTCCATAAGAAAGAACCCCACGAATACTTGTTCATCAACTCAAAGTCCTCTAATAAAAGAAGCATGTCATCGTTTACGCTATCCCGCAACTGCTTCCCAAGGAAGCATAAGTTAATTATCAACGCAATGGTGACTATGACCTTATCCTTGTCAGTTCCTTTCAACTCATCTTTAAAAAAGGCGTCGTGAAACTCTGAAAGATGACGTTGACCACTATGTCGTTTAATAAAAACACGAGATGAAACCGAGTGGTCAAAATCCAACCTCTCTTGACCTATCCAATCTATAAAAGATGTAACTGGACCAAACCGCATCCCGGTAACCAAGCAAAACTCACGTCTACCACACCTAATGACATGGTCTCGGGTAACTCGAAACCATAGCTCTTCTGGCTCCTCACATATTTCGCGTCCGTTGATTACAAACTTTTTCGGACGGTCAGTCTGATTCATTAATAAGCAATGTATGTATCTCGGATCATTGTCATCACACTTTATATCTAACCAATGACCGAAACACGTCTCTCTGAAAATCTTTGTCTGATCCGGAGTGAGTTTGTTCTTAATATCCCTTATAAGAGACATCTTGCTTCGAATGGTGACCTTGGCCTCGAACCAAACCTGTAATCATACAATGATAATGTCATTATACATAAATGTTAATATACATACACATACATACAGGTACATACAATTGAAAAGCAAATACACTATAGTCGACCTTCTTTTTGGTCGACTAAAGTTTTATTCAACTACAGGCGACCCAAAATGGGGTCGACTATAGTGTATGTTTTTGGAAGTCGACCCTTTGAACAGTCGAGTATGCAAGTGATCTTCTGACCTAAGGCATCTCCATAACTATATACAGATATATACACTTTAGCAAAAACAATGGGAGAATTGTATATCTATAGTTACATATACATATACATATACATATACATATACATATACATATACATATACATATACATATACATATACATATACATATACATATACATATACATATACATATACATATACATATACATATACAATTACAGATACCTATCATATACTGACATGTACACATATACAAATACATCCATACACACATATATATAAATACAGGGACCCATACATAGATATACATATATACACATATATACACATACAGATAAACTAACATATACATACAACAACGAAATAGGTTTTACCTCAATATCTGTCATCTTTGAAGGGAACTCTTGATTGAATCTAGGGACGAAATAGATACACTGACGATGGAATTAGGGTTTATCTACAAACTATTGAAGTGATCTCTTGATTGAACCTGCAATGAATGAGGGTTGATGAATCAGGTTTGAATCTGCAATGTTAGAGTTGAAATTTGAATTTTGTTATCCCAACTCGCTATTTCAGTGTCTTTTTTTATACTCGACCATCATTAAGGTCGCCCGTGTTTTTTAGGTTCGAATATAGTGGTCGACCGATAGCCAACAGAAGTCGACCTTGCCAGTTATAAATGGTGGTCGACCACATTTAAATTTGGTGTGGTCGACCGGGTATAGGGGCAGTCGACCCAAAGGGTGGTCGACTTAATGGTGTAAATAGATAAAAAAAAATTTCTAAAAGTGTATTTTGGAATAAAACTTTTTAAAAAAGTGTATTTTGGGGAATTTCCCTATATATAATATAGATCGATAGATAGATAGATAGATATAGATATAGATAGATGGATTATATTATATTATAATTATATGATTATATCAATAGAAACTAGGGCATTACTGTTCAGACCAATATTATACTCCGTATTACTTAAAGAGTATTTTCGTCTTTTAGCACCCTTGTTGTGTCCACTTAATCTCTGGAAGATTCTCCATCGCGCCATTTACCTTAGTTGTATAAGATAATATAATATTATTTCGATTTATACTTCATAATAATAATAAATTAGAGTTACCTTGTTCAATTCAAATATTAAAGAACCATCAAATAAAAACTAAATCCAATTCAAATATTTCAAAACAAATCCAAATTAAAATTCTAAACCAAATTCGTCATTTTTCCCTCTCCCTTTTCCATAACTCAACTTTATTTTCATCTTGTCTATTCTCTTATAAACTCACTTACATAATTTGAACAAACGAAGATAAGTAAACATCATAAAATATGAACACCTAACCACCAAAATTCTTAAAAATCACAAACCACAAATCATAATTTAAACTCAATATCAACAGCAGCATTAACCACGACCAATGACTTCTGTCATTATCAGATATCTACAAATAATGATGAAAGTAAAAATATGTTGAAGCTATGTTACGATCGGAGCTCTTCTATAATCATTAGAACCCATGTCATCCGTCGGAGATCTTATACCAGAATCGTAATCATCGTAAAATTATACTCACTTGATTGGCTAAAAGGGTGAGAAAAAGGGCGAGAATCAAGTTGGTTTAATGTTTACAACATTTAGTATTTTAAGTAAGGGTAATCAAAAATTATAACTATATTCATTTGGAAAATTTTGAACAGTAACTTTCGATTGCAGCCTTCAATTTTGACTTTTGTCAAATTCGATAGTGTTAACGGCTAAATAATTATATTAGGTTCACATATTAATCAAAGGTATATATAGCCTAATGGTTGTCTCCTTGCTTAGCATCCTATATAACCTAGTTTCAAATCCTGTCTCTCTTATAATTTTTTAATCCATTATTTGAATTTAACTTGAATAACACTTTCCCCCTCCACTTTCTGTTGACCAGTTTTCTTTTTTTTTTCGGTTCAAGTCCATGACAATTTTTCAGTTTCAACCCTCCGTCATCTTTTGACAAACTTTAACCCTCCATTGTTTTCATTTTTAACAACTTTTTATATTTTTTAACAAGTTGTTTTCATATTTTTCCCCATTTTTTTATTTTCTCTTTTTCAACATTTTTAACAAATTTTTTTATTGATTTACCAACATTATGTCATGTATATAAATATATATATATATATATATATATATATATATATATATATATATATATATATTTGATATTTAGTATATAATTAAAAATAAAAAACGAAAACGACAATACATTTTCGTAAAAATAAGGGGTTCGCTACCGCAACGCGCGGCTAACCCCAAAACTTGTTGTAATTAGTTGGAAAAAAAATAAAGTTGTGAAATTTTATCAAGCATAGAAACTTTCAAACTCTTATTGACCCACTAGGAGTGAGGCCATTAATCATAATGGTCTTGGGTTTTAAATTTGGTCCAACGAATCGGGTTGGCTCAATTACTAGTTATATAAACTAGAAAAGTGGCTCGCGCGATGCCGTTTGTGCCTTTCGGGTTACATAATGTTATGTATTTACGGAAATAAAAACGCTTTGCTACGGGTGTTTTTGGATACACGTTGTTAGTACCTAGTATACCTAATGGCATATGCATTTTTAACGTCAGGAAGATTTTTTTTTTTAACGGCAAAGATTGGATATATTATAAATGAACGCTCCCTAGCAAGGCGCTAAGAGAGAAAAATTACAACGGATTTTGAAGCCAAGTGTTCCAATTAGATACAACTTGACCTCGGTATTTATGCCAACGAAAAGAAAATAACATAATTACATCAAAAATGCTACTCCTACGTTTACAAGAATCATTAAAAACGACGCCGTTCCTAAATCTCCACAAAACCCATAGCAGTATGACTACAATTGAAGTAATGCGAGCCATAGTAGACGAGGTGAATTGTAACCCATCGATCCAACTTGTCACGTCCGCCCAAGAATTGAACATAGGCATACTACAATCGACCCAAACACGTGTCTTTCGCCAAATATCCTTAGCTACCACGCATTCGAAATATAGGTGATTCTGAGTTTCGACACCCTGTTGACATACCAGACAGACAATAGTTGGTATATCCAATCCTTTCGATGAAAGGTTCCAACGAAGTGGAAGGGAATCCAACTTAAAATGCCACCAAAACACATTTACTTTCCTTGGAAGATGTTTGATCCACGATGTAGCGACATGCAACGTAGGTAAAATAACTCGATCAATATGTTCACGTGTGTACTTAACTGTGAATAAGCCATCTGTACTAGTAACGCAAACCCATCTATCTTCTCTTTACGAGATGTTAACCTGTTGTAATTCATCGACGAACCTAGACAATAATGCAACATTTCGACCCCTCAAATCATCCCTCAACCAATTCCACTTCCAAGCACCATCGATCCATTTATCCTCCATTTTATCAGACTTGTTGACATCTAGATAATAGAGCCACTTGAATCGAGTCGCGAGATTTGAAGTACCACACCAAACATCATGCCAAAAATTAATTTTTCTACCATTTCCCACTTGCAAGTGAATGAAATTTGATGGCAGAAGGTTATAATTAATTGAGTTTGAGCATGTATCTACAATAGCACCCACTTACTGTTACACAAATATTGCTCGAATATAGAACCATGAATTGATTTTATTAACTTAACTCATAGATCATCGGGACTGTTCAAATAACGCCACCTCCATTTTTGAATTAACGCGAGATTGAAAGATTTAAGACTCCCAATATTCAGACCACCTTGATTATGTGGAGCTAAAACCGACTCCCAATTAATCCACGCCATCTTTTTCTTAGATATGCTACCACCCCAAAAAAATCTTACACGAATTCCTTCAAGAATCTTGATCACCGTGTCCGCGCATTTAAATAAAGACATAGGATAAATCCCGAGACTACCCATTACTGATTTTAATAGTGTTAATCACCCACCCGAAGAGATTAAAGATGCCTTCTATGAGGCTAACCGGGTTTTGAATTTTTGAATTAAATCGGTCCAGCTTGAAACTCTTTTCATATTTAAACCAATAGGGATTCCAAGGTACTTAGTGGGAAAATGACCCAACCTACACCCCGCATCTGTAGCAACCGATTCAACCTCATTTTGGTTGACTCCCACATCAAATACATGAAATTTTGAGACATTTAATTTTAAACCCGAGAATAAATGGAAAACTTCAAGAACCTGAAGAATATGATCCAATTCTCATCTATTCCAATCCGAGAAAATAATAACGTCATCAGCATAAATAAAGTGAGAAAGATGAAAATCAAGACTACCCACTTTTATACCTCGAATGTAGTTACTTTTGTAACATCCCGCATTTTTCCGTTATATTTATTTTAACGCCGTCTTTTTTTTAGATAATATATTTCGTTATCTAAATTCGTATCTTTTGTTAACTAACGTTCTTAATATTTCCGTTATTCGATTATAACATCTCCCGTTTATTCTCGCGTATTTAAATTAATTCGTTTGGTTAATTCACGCACCCGCTTTAAACTTGAGGGACCAAAGTTGCCAAGTGGGCAAACTAGTGACTAGGTCAACTAGTCAACCCACCCCTCCCCACCATTCATTTTTTATTTCTTTTCTTTTCTCTTTTTCTTTCACATATTACTTCCAACTTTGAATCATTTTCATCTTCTCCACAAATTCATCATCTAAATCAAGAATAGGAAGCTAACATCAAAACGAATCGTACTTTTGGAATCCTCTCTTCATCCTCTACGTTTTGGTACCAATTTCACTACTTGGGGTAAAGTTTCTAAAAACTCTAGATTTCTCAAATTCATTTTATAGACTTGAAATGGTGTTAATTAGTGTCTATGGCTCAAGTCTAATATGAATATGTGTTTTGTTTGCTCGATTTCGTCTTTTTGAGTAACTAGTATGAACACTTGAAATGGGTATGTTTAATCTTGAGTTTTGGTTGATTAAATGTTGTTTAAATGTTAAAGTTCATGTATTAAATGTGTTACTAGCATCATTAGCTTCGTTTTGGTATGTAGGTTGACTTGGAAAAACTCCATTTACAAAATTGTTGAATTCATGATTTTTGGTTAGGGTTTAGTAACCTTGAACATGAATTTTGATGCATTGAATGCTATGAAATGATGTTAGTAAGTGTTTAGTTGCAATGTATATTTAATTACCTTCGAAACGACATATCGTATGTGCAAATTGGATTTCCGAATTACCATTTGCATTTTTGAGCTTGAAACGTTAAATAATGATCATTTGACGAGGTTTTGGTTATTGTAAATGATGGATTTGATTGATGATATGTGTTTAGTTGTATTCCTCGTTAAATTACCTTTTCAACGATATAAGATACGTGTTTTGAATGTTTACGGTTCATAAGTTGTGTTTGAAAGAAGTTTGGTTCGAGTCTACACTTAAAACATCCCAAACTTCTGACCAAGTGTTAAGCCTCGGTGCGGCTCTTCTAGCCACGGCGCGGCTTAAAGCGTGGAAAGTGGGCTGTCCAAATTTGCATTTTCACGTTTAATTCTAACTATGCTACGCACCTCCGATTAACATGAAACTTGGCCAACATGTTTATATATGACTACTAATTGAGGAAAAATTATCGGATACCCGACCTGACCCCGTTGACTTTGACTTTGACCAAGTTTGACTTTTAGTCAAACTTAACCAAAAACTTATGCAATCGTTCTAATCTCCTTTATACTTGATTCTTGCATGAAACTTGACAACGTGATTCACATGCTATATAATCGAGTCGTAACTTGCCATAAGACTAATTGAACACATTTCGCCTGACCTTGTGTCTTACCCGGTAATTGATATAACTTACTAATTTAGGTCAAGACTAAACAACTTTCATGCACACGTTTACTTTGTGAAGTACCTTTATACTCGTGCACTCTAGGTGAGATAATAGTCCCACCTTTTCAACAACTTTTATTCTTTTAAATCGTGGGCTGAGAAACATATACTTTGTATACATTTTATACTACTTACTTTAGGCTTTGAACACAAGTACGAAAACAAACATTCCACGTGAGAGTTTGAACGAAAGCCTCAATTCAATTATCATTAGTTACACTGGTCAGGTGTAAGCGAGAACTTATGTTGTGTGGATCCATGCGGGCTAGACGCGCCCTCATTCGGACGGTTCGCTACCGTTAGCGGATGAAATATATTTTCAACTTTAGTGTATGTTTTAACACTACGTAATAGGGTACTAAACAGTAAAGCCTTGATAATTGGGTGCTCCACAAACAAATTTTGGAATGAAACGATTTGGATAATCAACTATATTAAATCTTGTAGTTCAAAAACAACGTTTACTAATACACCTATGATTTCACCAACGTTTTTCGTTGACAGTTTTCTATATGTTTCTTAGGTTCATACTTGGCTACTTGATACATGTTTCCGCACACTTTGATTACTTGCTTGGGGTCAACCATGCATGCATATGCTAGGGATAGCACATTTGAATTCAAACTTTAAGCATACCTACTTACGCTATTTATAGCAACTATGATTTTCAACTTATTATGTCGCAAGTTATTACATTTATACTTTTTACTTTTGTAAACTTAAACTTGTTGTCGAACCATTTGGTAAACTAAACTTTGCAAGTTTTGTACGTTTTAAATGAATGCGACATAATTTTGGTCAAACGCGTCTCATTTAGGGACTATGACCACGTAACGGGACCTAAGTTAACGACGCCGTCAATGACGTTTTGGCCGGGTCGCTACAGATGGTATCAGAGCGTTGGTTGTAGGGAACTAGAATATGCATTAGTGTGTCTGACAGAGTCGTTAGGACGCATTAGTGAATCTAGACTACAACCGGATAGTTAACCATTGCATTTTGACTTGCATTTGCTGTAGATAGCACTTACTTGACTACTTGTGCATATATACTTGAATCTTTCTTAGGTGAACTCCATAATGGTACCAAACTTTCATCATACGAATCCGTATTCTGTAGTGACCCGAACTTTTCCATGTTTATATATATTAATTGAGATTGATATTTACATGATTAAATGTTTCCAACATGTTAAGCAATCAAACTTGTTAAGACTTGATTAATTGAAATATGTTTCATATAGACAATTGACCACCCAAGTTGACCGGCGATTCACGAACGTTAAAACTTGTAAAAACGACATGACGATATATATATATGGATATACATATGGTTAACATGAGATTATGACAAGTAAGTATCTCCATAAGTATATTAACAATGAGTTATATACATATAAACAAGACTACTAACTTAAGGATTTCGAAACGAGACATATATGTAACGATTATCGTTGTAACGACATTTAAATGTATATATCATATTAAGATATATTAATATATCATAATATCATGATAATATAATAATTTAACATCTCATTAGATATAATAAACAATGGGTTAACAACATTAATTGAGATTGTTAACTTAAAGGTTTCAAAACAACACTTACATGTAACGACTAACGATGACTTAACGACTCAGTTAAAATGTATATACATGTAGTGTATTTAGATGTATTAAAATACTTTTGGAAGACTTCAAGACATATATCAAAACACTCATACTTAACGAAAATGGTTACAGTTACTTTCCCATTCTTTTCTTTCATCAAGAATTCTAGTCGTATTTTTACCCGTATTATACACAGCTTCAAAATGTACTTACTATGGGTATATACCAATAGGAACTAGCATGGGATTCCACTCTTGATTATGTCATGTATGACTAATCAATTTTAACTTCTACCATGAGCTAGTCAACTAACTAGAACTCCTTTTAACCCCACTCACCACTCACCAATTACCACTCATCATTCACTTCATTTCACTTCCAATTCTCTTTCTAATTCTCTCTCAACACACCCACACTATTATGAACGTATTTTTCCAGTAGTTAATCATCATCTTCATCAAAAATCACTTCAAGAATCAAGCTATAATCATCATAGGAAGAACAATTCAAGAACACTTCAAAAATCCCTTCAAGTTTACTAATTTACTTCCAAGCTTTCTAATCCATTCCAAGTAATCATCTAAGATCAAGAAACCTTTGTTATATACAGTAGGTTATCTTTCTTATTCAAGGTAATATTCATATTCAAACTTTGATTCAATTTCTATAACTATAAACTATCTTAATTCGAGTAAAAATCTTACTTGAACTTGTTTTTGTGTCATGATCCTACTTCAAGAACTTTCAAGCCATCCAAGATCCTTTGAAGCTAGATCATTTCTTGTCACTTCCAGTAGGTTTACCTACTAAACTTGAGGTAGTAATGATGTTCATAACATCATTCGATTCATATATATAAAACTATCTTATTCGAAGGTTTAAACTCGTAATCACTAGAACATAGTTTATTTAATTCTAAACTTGTTCGCAAACAAAAGTTAATCCTTCTAACTTGACTTTTAAAATTAACTAAACACATGTTCTATATCTATATTATATGCTAACTTAATGATTTAAAACCTGGAAACACGAAAAACACCGTAAAACCGGATTTACGCCGTCGTAGTAACACCGCGGGCTATTTTGGGTTAGTTAATTAAAAACTATGATAAACTTTGATTTAAAAGTTGTTATTCTGAGAAAATGATTTTTATTATGAACATGAAACTATATCCAAAAATTATGGTTAAACTCAAAGTGGAAGTATGTTTTCTAAAATGGTCATCTAGACGTCGTTCTTTCGACTGAAATGACTACCTTTATAAAAACGACTTGTAACTTATTCTTCCGACTATAAACCTATACTTTTTCTGTTTAGATTCATAAAATAGAGTTCAATATGAAACCATAGCAATTTGATTCACTCAAAACGGATTTAAAATGAAGAAGTTATGGGTAAAACAAGATTGGATAATTTTTCTCATTTTAGCTACGTGAAAATTGGTAACAAATCTATTCCAACTATAACTTAATCAACTTGTATTGTATATTATGTAATCTTGAGATACCATAGACACGTATACAATGTTTCGACCTATCATGTCGACACATCTATATATATTTCGGAACAACCATAGACACTCTATATGTGAATGTTAGAGTTAGCTATACAGGGTTGAGGTTGATTCCAAAATATATATAGTTTGAGTTGTGATCAATACTGAGATACGTATACACTGGGTCGTGGATTGATTCAAGATAATATTTATCGATTTATTTCTGTACATCTAACTGTGGACAACTAGTTGTAGGTTACTAACGAGGACAGCTGACTTAATAAACTTAAAACATCAAAATATATTAAAAGTGTTGTAAATATATTTTGAATATACTTTAATATATATGTATATATTGTTATAGGTTCGTGAATCAACAGTGGCCAAGTCTTACTTCTCGACGAAGTAAAAATATGTGAAAGTGAGTTATAGTCCCACTTTTAAAATCTAATATTTTTGGGATGAGAATACATGCAGGTTTTATAAATGATTTACAAAATAGACACAAGTACGTGAAACTACATTCTATGGTTGAATTATCGAAATCGAATATGCCCTTTTTTATTAAGTCTGGTAATCTAAGAATTAGGGAATAGACACCCTAATTGACGTGAATCCTAAAGATAGATCTATTGGGCCTAACAAACCCCATCCAAAGTACTGGATGCTTTAGTACTTCAAAATTTATATCATATCCGAAGGGTGTCCCGGAATGATGGGGATATTCTTATATATGCATCTTGTTAATGTCGGTTACCAGGTGTTCACCATATGAATGATTTTTATCTCTATGTATGGGATGTGTATTGAAATATGAAATCTTGTGGTCTATTGTTACGATTTGATTTATATAGGTTAAACCTATAACTCACCAACATTTTTGTTGACGTTTAAAGCATGTTTATTCTCAGGTGAATATTAAGAGCTTCCGCCGTTGCATACTAAAATAAGGACAAGATTTGGAGTCCATGTTTGTATGATATTGTGTAAAAACTGCATTCAAGAAACTGATTTCGATGTAACATATTTGTATTGTAAACCATTATGTAATGGTCGTGTGTAAACAGGATATTTTAGATTATCATTATTTGATAATCTACGTAAAGCTTTTTAAACCTTTATTTATGAAATAAAGGTTATGGTTTGTTTTAAAAATGAATGCAGTCTTTGAAAAACGTCTCATATAGAGGTCAAAACCTCGCAACGAAATCAATTAATATGGAACGTTTTTAATCAATAAGAACGGGACATTTCAGTTGGTATCAGAGCGTTGGTCTTAGAGAACCAGAATTTTGCATTAGTGTGTCTTATCGAGTTTGTTAGGATGCATTAGTGAGTCTGGACTTCGACCGTGTTTACTTGAAAAATGATTGCTTAACAAATTTTGTTGGAAACTATATATTTTTAACATGTGAATATTATGTGATATATTAATCTCTTAACGCGTTTAATATTATGTGATAGATGTCTACCTCTAGAACAAGTCCCATTGACTCACCTAATAATAATGAAGAGTCAAATGTAAATTGGAATGATTCGTGGACTGATTCACAAGTTCCCGAAGAGGAACCGGAAGAAGAGTCGGAACCGGAAGAAGAATCAGAACTGGAAGAGGAGGAACCGGATGAAGAAATAGAACCGGTGGGGGAAATAATAAAACAGTTAAGTAAAAGAAAATCCTCAACCAACCGACCAAGGTTAATTATGGTCAATGGTGTTTCCGCCAAGGAAGCAAAATATTGGGAGGATTACCAATTCTCCGATGAATCGGATTCCGACGAGAATTCCGATGATGTTATAGAAATTACCCCAACTGAATTTAAAAAGGCAAAAGAAAATAATAAGGGAAAGGGCATAAAAATAGAGAAATCTAATTCCAACCCCGATGAACTTTATATGTATCGTCAACCCCCGAAGTCCTTAAGTTGTAACAATGACCCGGGAACCTCTAAACCACCAGGTTTTTCTAAATCAATGTGGAAAATTACGGCTCGTATTAGGGGAACATCATATATCCCTAGAAACTTGGCAAAACGAACCAAAACCGAAGAAGAACAAACAAGCGAGTCGGAATAAGATAGTTGTATTCGTGTGGTGTAATATATGTAATATAGTGTGCTTATGCTTTATGATATATATAAAAATTGCTTGTATTAATAAGTATTTTTTTATGAATCTAACTCTTGTCTATTTTACAGTATAAAAACACAAAATGGATAGACAACCCAATATTTTAAGAGACCTACCCGGAGACATGATTGATGAAATCTTGTCTAGAGTCGGTCAGAATTCTTCGGCACAACTATTTAAGGCGAGATCAGTTTGTAAGACATTCGAAGAACGTTCCAAGAATGCCTTGGTTTATAAAAGGCTTTCGTTCGAAAGATGGGGGATATCACATTGGGAAATCCATAAGTTACGATGTGTTTACTTTGATGCATATATTGCGGGGAACCCAAATGCTATTTTACGCAATGGGTTAAGAAATTATTTTGACTCAATATATCCGAATATTGGACTTCGTGATTTAGAAAAAGCGGCTAACATGCAACATAAAGAAGCATGTTATGCTTACGGATTAGTAATGTTCGCTTCTCACCAAAGTGAGAACAAGAACATCGGGCTACAACTATTAAACAAAACGTTCCCACAAGTGACGGAGTCGGTAATTGGGGTAAGAAATGAGGTTTTTAGATTGTTACGGGACTGTTGGACATTACGTAACCCTCGTCCCTTTGACGACGTTACAACACGCTGTCTTATCAACGGCCATAACGGTTATGTTCCACAAGACCAAGGATGCGAAGTAATCCTAGTAAAACCAGAATGCATGACTTGTTTCTGGACGTATGAATTACGTGTCTTTATTGCCTTTGCTGAACGACTTGTGTACTAGCTAGAATTATCTTCACAACCATCTTGTATCAAATTTATTGTGTGCTATATTTCATGCTATATGTAAAATAAGCGATATTGTAAGTTTGTAAAATATTGTATAAAAGTTTGAACGCGAAATATTATTATAATCAGTTTTTCATATAGAATTATAGTAGTTGAATTGTATATTAGCTACTAAGTATGAACTTAACGGGTAGGTACTACCCGAATTTAAATTTATAAAACGCTAATATGAAGAAAAAGCTTTTATAAATGAGTTCATATTATGCTACGAAATACTATTAACTACTCTTAATATTCTGTATGATTAACTTGTTCCATTTGACTATTTTGAAGGAAATGGCACCGACTACTCGACACACCGTGAATATGAATGAAGAGGAATTCCGTACTTTTCTAGCTTCAAACATAGCCGCAGTACAGGCTGCGCTACATACCAACAATAACCTTGGATCTAGCAGTACAGGAAATCGTGTAGGATGCACCTACAAAGAATTCACTGCCTGCAAACCTTTGGAATTTGATGGAACCGAAGGACCGATCGGATTGAAACGGTGGACCGAGAAGGTCGAATCGGTGTTTGCCATAAGTAAGTGTACTGAAGAGGACAAAGTGAAGTACGCTACGCATACCTTCACAGGTTCTGCGTTAACATGGTGGAATACCTATCTAGAGCAAGTGGGACAAGACGATGCGTACGCACTACCGTGGTCAGCATTCAAGCACTTGATGAACGAGAAGTACCGTCCCAGAACCGAGGTCAATAAGCTCAAGACAGAACTTAGAGGGTTACGAACCCAAGGATTTGATATTACCACGTACGAAAGACGATTCACAGAATTGTGCCTATTGTGTCCGGGAGCGTTCGAAGATGAGGAAGAGAAGATCGACGCGTTTGTGAAAGGATTACCGGAAAGAATCCAAGAAGATATAAGTTCACACGAGCCCGCCTCCATACAACAGGCATGTAGAATGGCTCACAAACTAGTGAACCAGATTGAAGAAAGAATTAAAGAACAGACTGCTGAAGAGGCCAATGTAAAGCAAGTCAAAAGAAACTGGGAGGAAAACGGTGATAAGAATCACCAATACAACAACAACAGCAATTACAACAATAATCGCAACAATTATCCCAACAATCGCAACATCAATCGCAACTACAACAAACGGCCCAACAACAACAACAACAACAACAACAGCAACTACAACAATCATCCCAACAACAATAATAACCGCAACAACAACAACAATCAGAAGCAGCTATGCCAAAGGTGTGAAAAGTATCACTCGGGGTTCTGCACCAAATTTTGCAACAAGTGTAAAAGAAACGGTCATAGCGCGGTGAAGTGTGAAGTCTACGGACCAGGGGTTAATAGAACGAAAGGAACAAATGGTGTCGGAACGAGTAATGGCGGAGCAAGTAGTGTCAGAGCAAGTTATGCCAATGTAGTTTGTTATAAATGTGGAAAACCGGGCCACATTATTAGAAATTGCCCGAACCAGGAGAGCACGAATGGACAAGGCCGCGGAAGAGTTTTCAATATTAATGCAGCAGAGCCACAGGAAGACCCGGAGCTTGTTACGGGTACGTTTCTTATTGACAATAAATCTGCTTACGTTTTATTTGATTCGGGTGCGGATAGAAGCTATATGAGTAGAGATTTTTGTGCTAAATTAAGTTGTCCATTGACGCCTTTGGATAGTAAATTTTTACTCGAATTAGCAAATGGTAAATTAATTTCAGCAGATAATATATGTCGGAATCGAGAAATTAAACTGATTAGCGAAACATTTAAGATTGATTTGATACCAGTAGAGTTAGGGAGTTTTGATGTGATAATCGGTATGGACTGGTTGAAAGAAGTGATTGCAGAGATCGTTTGTTACAAAAATGCAATTCGCATTATACGAGAAAAAGGAAAACCCTTAATGGTGTACGGAGAAAAGGGCAACACGAAGCTACATCTTATTAGTAATTTGAAGGCACAAAAACTAATAAGAAAAGGTTGCTATGCTGTTCTAGCACACGTCGAGAAAGTACAAACTGAAGAAAAGAGCATCAATGATGTTCCCATTGCAAAAGAATTTCCCGATGTATTTCCGAAAGAATTACCGGGATTACCCCCACATCGATCCGTTGAATTTCAAATAGATCTTGTACCAGGAGCTGCACCAATAGCTCGTGCTCCTTACAGACTCGCACCCAGCGAGATGAAAGAACTGCAAAGCCAATTACAAGAACTTTTAGAGCGTGGTTTCATTCGACCAAGCACATCACCGTGGGGAGCTCCTGTTTTGTTTGTCAAGAAGAAAGATGGTACATTCAGGTTGTGTATCGACTACCGAGAGTTGAACAAACTTACCATCAAGAACCGCTACCCACTACCGAGAATCGACGACTTATTTGATCCACTACAAGGCTCGTCTGTTTATTCAAAGATTGACTTACGTTCCAGGTATCATCAAATGCGGGTGAAAGAAGATGATACTCTAAAGACTGCTTTCAGAACACGTTACGGTCATTACGAGTTTATGGTCATGCCGTTTGGTTTAACTAATGCACCAGTTGTGTTCCTGGACCTTATGAACCGAGTGTGTGGACCATACCTTGACAAGTTTGTCATTGTTTTCATTGATGACATACTTATTTACTCAAAGAATGACCAAGAACACGGTAAACATTTGAGAAAGGTGTTAGAAGTATTGAGGAAGGAAGAATTATACGCTAAGTTTTCCAAGTGTGCATTTTGGTTGGAAGAAGTTCAATTCCTCGGTCACATAGTGAACAAAGAAGGTATTAAGGTGGATCCGGCAAAGATAGAAACTGTTGAAAAGTGGTAAACCCCCAAAACTCCGAAACACATACGCCAGTTTTTAGGACTAGCTGGTTACTACAGAAGGTTCATCCAAGACTTTTCCAGAATAGCAAAACCCTTGACTGCATTAACGCATAAAGGGAAGAAATTTGAATGGAATGATGAACAAGAGAAAGCGTTTCAGTTATTGAAGAAAAAGCTAACTACGGCACATATATTGTCATTGCCTGAAGGGAATGATGATTTTGTGATTTATTGTGACGCCTCAAAGCAAGGTCTCGGTTGTGTATTAATGCAACGAATGAAGGTGATTGCTTATGCGTCTAGACAATTGAAGATTCACGAACAAAATTATACAACGCATGATTTGGAATTAGGCGCGGTTGTTTTTGCATTAAAGACTTGGAGGCACTACTTATATGGGGTCAAAAGTATTATATATACCGACCACAAAAGTCTTCAACACATATTTAATCAGAAACAACTGAATATGAGGCAGCGTAGGTGGATTGAATTGTTGAATGATTACAACTTTGAGATTCGTTACCACCCGGGGAAGGCAAATGTGGTAGCCGATGCCTTGAGCAGGAAGGACAGAGAACCCATTCGAGTAAAATCTATGAATATAATGATTCATAATAACCTTACTACTCAAATAAAGGAGGCGCAACAAGGAGTTTTAAAAGAAGGAAATTTAAAGGATGAAATACCCAAAGGATCGGAGCAGCATCTTAATATTCGGGAAGACGGAACCCGGTATAGGGCTGAAAGGATTTGGGTACCAAAATTTGGAGATATGAGAGAAATGGTACTTAGAGAAGCTCATAAAATCAGATACTCAATACATCCTGGAACGGGGAAGATGTACAAGGATCTCAAGAAACATTTTTGGTGGCCGGGTATGAAAGCCGATGTTGCTAAATACGTAGGAGAATGTTTGACGTGTTCTAAGGTCAAAGCTGAGCATCAGAAACCATCAGGTCTACTTCAACAACCCGAAATCTCAGAATGGAAATGGGAAAACATTACCATGGATTTCATCACTAAATTGCCAAGGACTGCAAGTGGTTTTGATACTATTTGGGTAATAGTTGATCGTCTCACCAAATCAGCACACTTCCTGGCAATAAGAGAAGATGACAAGATGGAGAAGTTAGCACGACTGTATTTGAAGGAAGTCGTCTCCAGACATGGAATACCAATCTCTATTATCTCTGATAGGGATGGCAGATTTATTTCAAGATTCTGGCAGACATTACAGCAAGCATTAGGAACTCGTCTAGACATGAGTACTGCCTATCATCCACAAACTGATGGGCAGAGCGAAAGGACGATACAAACGCTTGAAGACATGCTACGAGCATGTGTTATTGATTTCGGAAACAGTTGGGATCGACATCTACCGTTAGCAGAATTTTCCTACAACAACAGCTACCATTCAAGCATTGAGATGGCGCCGTTTGAAGCACTTTATGGTAGAAAGTGCAGGTCTCCGATTTGTTGGAGTGAAGTGGGGGATAGACAGATTACGGGTCCGGAGATTATACAAGAAACTACCGAGAAGATCATCCAAAGTCGACAAAAGAGCTACGCTGACATTAAAAGAAAAGATATAGAATTTGAAATTGGAGAGATGGTCATGCTTAAAGTTGCACCTTGGAAAGGCATTGTTCGATTTGGTAAATGAGGGAAATTAAATCCAAGGTATATTGGACCATTCAAGATTATTGATCGGGTCGGACCAGTAGCTTACCGACTTGAGTTACCTCAACAACTCGCGGCTGTACATAACACTTTCCACGTCTCGAATTTGAAGAAATGTTTTGCTAAAGAAGATCTCAATATTCTGTTAGATGAAATCCAAATCAACGAAAAACTCCAATTCATCGAAGAACCCGTCGAAATAATGGATCGTGAGGTTAAAAGACTTAAGCAAAACAAGATACCAATTGTTAAGGTTCGATGGAATGCTCGTAGAGGACCCGAGTTCACCTGGGAGCGTGAAGATCAGATGAAGAAGAAATACCCGCATCTATTTCCAGAAGATTCGTCAACACCTTCAACAGCTTAAAATTTCGGGACGAAATTTATTTAACGGGTAGGTACTGTAGTGACCCGAACTTTTCCATGTTTATATATATTAATTGAGATTGATATTTACATGATTAAATGTTTCCAACATGTTAAGCAATCAAACTTGTTAAGACTTGATTAATTGAAATATGTTTCATATAGACAATTGACCACCCAAGTTGACCGGCGATTCACGAACGTTAAAACTTGTAAAAATGACATGACGATATATATATGGATATACATATGGTTAACATGAGATTATGATAAGTGAGTATCTCCATAAGTATATTAACAATGAGTTATATACATATAAACAAGACTACTAACTTAAGGATTTCGAAACGAGACATATATGTAACGATTATCGTTGTAACGACATTTAAATGTATATATCATATTAAGATATATTAATATATCATAATATCATGATAATATAATAATTTAACATCTCATTAGATATAATAAACAATGGGTTAACAACATTAATTGAGATTGTTAACTTAAAGGTTTCAAAACAACACTTACATGTAACGACTAACGATGACTTAACGACTCAGTTAAAATGTATATACATGTAGTGTATTTAGATGTATTAAAATACTTTTGGAAGACTTCAAGACATATATCAAAACACTCATACTTAACGAAAATGGTTACAGTTACTTTCCCATTCTTTTCTTTCATCAAGAATTCTAGTCGTATTTTTACCCGTATTATACACAGCTTCAAAACGTACTTACTATGGGTATATACCAATAGGAACTAGCATGGGATTCCACTCTTGATTATGTCATGTATGACTAATCAATTTTAACTTCTACCATGAGCTAGTCAACTAACTAGAACTCCTTTTAACCCCACTCACCACTCACCAATTACCACTCATCATTCACTCCATTTCACTTCCAATTCTCTTTCTAATTCTCTCTCAACACACCCACACTATTATGAACGTATTTTTCCAGTAGTTAATCATCATCTTCATCAAAAATCATGAAATGTCCCGTTCTTATTGATTAAAAACGTTCCATATTAATTGATTTCGTTGCGAGGTTTTGACCTCTATATGAGACGTTTTTCAAAGACTGCATTCATTTTTAAAACAAACCATAACCTTTATTTCATAAATAAAGGTTTAAAAAGCTTTACGTAGATTATCAAATAATGATAATCTAAAATATCCTGTTTACACACGACCAATACATAATGGTTTACAATACAAATATGTTACATCGAAATCAGTTTCTTGAATGCAGTTTTTACACAATATCATACAAACATGGACTCCAAATCTTGTCCTTATTTTAGTATGCAACAGCGGAAGCTCTTAATATTCACCTGAGAATAAACATGCTTTAAACGTCAACAAAAATGTTGGTGAGTTATAGGTTTAACCTATATATATCAAATCGTAACAATAGACCACAAGATTTCATATTTCAATACACATCCCATACATAGAGATAAAAATCATTCATATGGTGAACACCTGGTAACCGACAATAACAAGATGCATATATAAAAATATCCCCATCATTCCGGGACACCCTTCGGATAGGATATAAATTTCGAAGTACTAAAGCATCCGGTACTTTGGATGGGGTTTGTTAGGCCCAATAGATCTATCTTTAGGATTCGCGTCAATTAGGGTGTCTGTTCCCTAATTCTTAGATTACCAGACTTAATAAAAAGGGGCATATTCGATTTTGATAATTCAACCATAGAATGTAGTTTCACGTACTTGTGTCTATTTTGTAAATCATTTATAAAACCTGCATGTATTCTCATCCCAAAAATATTAGATTTTAAAAGTGGGACTATAACTCACTTTCACAGATTTTTACTTCGTCGGGAAGTAAGACTTGGCCACTGGTTGATTCACGAACCTATAACAATATATACATATATATCAAAGTATGTTCAAAATATATTTACAACACTTTTAATATATTTTGATGTTTTAAGTTTATTAAGTCAGCTGTCCTCGTTAGTAACCTACAACTAGTTGTCCACAGTTAGATGTACAGAAATAAATCGATAAATATTATCTTGAATCAATCCACGACCCAGTGTATACGTATCTCAGTATTGATCACAACTCAAACTATATATATTTTGGAATCAACCTCAACCCTGTATAGCTAACTCCAACATTCACATATAGAGTGTCTATGGTTGTTCCGAAATATATATAGATGTGTCGACATGATAGGTCGAAACATTGTATACGTGTCTATGGTATCTCAAGATTACATAATATATAATACAAGTTGATTAAGTTATGGTTGGAATAGATTTGTTACCAATTTTCACGTAGCTAAAATAGGAAAAATTATCCAATCTTGTTTTACCCATAACTTCTTCATTTTAAATCCGTTTTGAGTGAATCAAATTGCTATGGTTTCATATTCAACTCTATTTTATGAATCTAAAAAAAAAAAGTATAGGTTTCTAGTCGGAAAAATAAGTTACAAGTCGTTTTTGTAAAGGTAGTCATTTCAGTCGAAAGAACGACGTCTAGATGACCATTTTAGAAAACATACTTTCACTTTGAGTTTAACCATAATTTTTGGATATAGTTTCATGTTCATAATAAAAATCATTTTCTCAGAATAACAACTTTTAAATCAAAGTTTATCATAGTTTTTAATTAACTAACCCAAAACAGCCCGCGGTGTTACTACGACGGCGTAAATCCGGTTTTACGGTGTTTTTCGTGTTTCCAGGTTTTAAATCATTAAGTTAGCATATCATATAGATATAGAACATGTGTTTAGTTGATTTTAAAAGTCAAGTTAGAAGGATTAACTTTTGTTTGCGAACAAGTTTAGAATTAACTAAACTATGTTCTAGTGATTACAAGTTTAAACCTTCGAATAAGATAGCTTTATATGTATGAATCGAATGATGTTATGAACATCATTACTACCTTAAGTTCCTTGGATGAACCTACTGGAAAAGATAAAAATGGATCTAGCTTCAATGGATCCTTGGATGGCTCAAAGTTCTTGAAGCAAAATCATGACACGAAAACAAGTTCAAGTAAGATCATCACTTGAAATAAGATTGTTATAGTTATAGAAATTGAACCAAAGTTTGAATATGATTATTACCTTGTATTAGAATGATAACCTACTGTAAGAAACAAAGATTTCTTGAGGTTGGATGATCACCTTACAAGATTGGAAGTGAGCTAGCAAACTTGAAAGTATTCTTGATTTTATGAAACTAGAACTTTTGGAATTTATGAAGAACACTTAGAACTTGAAGATAGAACTTGAGAGAGATCAATTAGATGAAGAAAATTGAAGAATGAAAGTGTTTGTAGGTGTTTTTGGTCGTTGGTGTATGGATTAGATATAAAGGATATGTAATTTTGTTTTCATGTAAATAAGTCATGAATGATTACTCATATTTTTGTAATCTTATGAGATATTTCATGCTAGTTGCCAAATGATGGTTCCCACATGTGTTAGGTGACTCACATGGGCTGCTAAGAGCTGATCATTGGAGTGTATATACCAATAGTACATACATCTAAAAGCTGTGTATTGTACGAGTACGAATACGGGTGCATACGAGTAGAATTGTTGATGAAACTGAACGAGAATGTAATTGTAAGCATTTTTGTTAAGTAGAAGTATTTTGATAAGTGTATTGAAGTCTTTCAAAAGTGTATAAATACATATTAAAACACTACATGTATATACATTTTAACTGAGTCGTTAAGTCATCGTTAGTCGTTACATGTAAGTGTTGTTTTGAAACCTTTAGGTTAACGATCTTGTTAAATGTTGTTAACCCAATGTTTATAATATCAAAAGAGATTTTAAATTATTATATTATCATGATATTATGATGTACGAATATCTCTTAATATGATATATATACATTAAATGTCGTTACAACGATAAACGTTACATATATGTCTCGTTTCAAAATCATTAAGTTAGTAGTCTTGTTTTTACATATGTAGTTCATTTTTAATATAATTAATGATATGTTTACTTATCATAATATCATGTTAACTATATATATAACCATATATATGTCATCATATAGTTTTTTTTTTACAAGTTTTAACGTTCGTGAATCACCGGTCAACTTGGGTGGTCAATTGTCTATATGAAACCTATTTCAATTAATCAAGTCTTAACAAGTTTGATTGCTTAACATGTTGGAAACATTTAATCATGTAAACATCAATCTCAATTAATATATATAAACATGGAAAAGTTCGGGTCACTACAGTACCTACCCGTTAAATAAATT
The DNA here is from genome assembly GCF_046630445.1 of Rutidosis leptorrhynchoides. Lineage (NCBI taxonomy): Eukaryota > Viridiplantae > Streptophyta > Magnoliopsida > Asterales > Asteraceae > Rutidosis > Rutidosis leptorrhynchoides. The sequence goes on from NC_092333.1 coordinate 681,185,733, forward strand.
TCGTCCCGAAATTTTAAGCTGTTGAAGGTGTTGACGAATCTTCTGGAAATAGATGCGGGTATTTCTTCTTCATCTGATCTTCACGCTCCCAGGTGAACTCGGGTCCTCTACGAGCATTCCATCGAACCTTAACAATTGGTATCTTGTTTTGCTTAAGTCTTTTAACCTCACGATCCATTATTTCGATGGGTTCTTCGATGAATTGGAGTTTTTCGTTGATTTGGATTTCATCTAACGGAATAGTGAGATCTTCTTTAGCAAAACATTTCTTCAAATTCGAGACGTGGAAAGTGTTATGTACAGCCGCGAGTTGTTGAGGTAACTCAAGTCGGTAAGCTACTGGTCCGACACGATCAATAATCTTGAATGGTCCAATATACCTTGGATTTAATTTCCCTCGTTTACCAAATCGAACAACGCCTTTCCAAGGTGAAACTTTAAGCATGACCATCTCTCCAATTTCAAATTCTATATCTTTTCTTTTAATGTCAGCGTAGCTCTTTTGTCGACTTTGGGCGGTTTTCAACCGTTGTTGAATTTGGATGATCTTCTCGGTAGTTTCTTGTATAATCTCCGGACCCGTAATCTGTCTATCCCCCACCTCACTCCAACAAATCGGAGACCTGCACTTTCTACCATAAAGTGCTTCAAACGGCGCCATCTCAATGCTTGAATGGTAGCTGTTGTTATAGGAAAACTCTGCTAACGGTAGATGTCGATCCCAACTGTTTCCGAAATCAATAACACATGCTCGTAGCATGTCTTCAAGCGTTTGTATCGTCCTTTCGCTCTGCCCATCAGTTTGTGGATGATAGGCAGTACTCATGTCTAGACGAGTTCCTAATGCTTGCTGTAATGTCTGCCAGAATCTTGAAATAAATCTGCCATCCCTATCAGAGATAATAGAGATTGGTATTCCATGTCTGGAGACGACTTCCTTCAAATACAGTCGTGCTAACTTCTCCATCTTGTCATCTTCTCTTATTGGTAGGAAGTGTGCTGATTTGGTGAGACGATCAACTATTACCCAAATAGTATCAAAACCACTTGCAGTCCTTGGCAATTTAGTGATGAAATCCATGGTAATGTTTTCCCATTTCCATTCCGGGATTTCGGGTTGTTGAAGTAGACCTGATGGTTTCTGATGCTCAGCTTTGACCTTAGAACACGTCAAACATTCTCCTACGTATTTAGCAACATCAGCTTTCATACCCGGCCACCAAAAATGTTTCTTGAGATCCTTGTACATCTTCTCCGTTCCAGGATGTATTGAGTATCTGGTTTTATGAGCTTCTCTAAGTACCATTTCTCTCATATCTCCAAATTTTGGTACCCAAATCCTTTCAGCCCTATACCGGGTTCCGTCTTCCCGAATATTAAGATGCTTCTCCGATCCTTTGGGTATTTCATCCTTTAAATTTCCCTCTTTTAAAACTCCTTGTTGCGCCTCCTTTATTTGAGTAGTAATGTTATTATGAATCATTATATTCATAGATTTTACTCGAATGGGTTCTCTATCCTTCCTGCTCAAGGCATCGGCTACCACATTTGCCTTCCCCGGGTGGTAACGAATCTCAAAATCGTAATCATTCAATAATTCAATCCACCTACGCTGCCTCATATTCAGTTGTTTCTGATTAAATATGTGTTGAAGACTTTTGTGGTCGGTATATATAATACTTTTGACCCCATATAAGTAGTGCCTCCAAGTCTTTAATGCAAAAACAACCGCGCCTAATTCCAAATCATGCGTCGTATAATTTTGTTCGTGAATCTTCAATTGTCTAGACGCATAAGCAATCACCTTCGTTCGTTGCATTAATACACAACCGAGACCTTGCTTTGATGCGTCACAATAAATCACAAAATCATCATTCCCTTCAGGCAATGACAATATAGGTGCCGTAGTTAGCTTTTTCTTCAATAACTGAAACGCTTTCTCTTGTTCATCATTCCATTCAAATTTCTTCCCTTTATGCGTTAATGCAGTCAAGGGTTTTGCTATTCTGGAAAAGTCTTGGATGAACCTTCTGTAGTAACCAGCTAGTCCTAAAAATTGGCGTATGTGTTTCGGAGTTTTCGGGGTTTCCCACTTTTCAACAGTTTCTATCTTTGCCGGATCCACCTTAATACCTTCTTTGTTCACTATGTGACCGAGGAATTGAACTTCTTCCAACCAAAATGCACACTTTGAAAACTTAGCGTACAATTCTTCCTTCCTCAATACTTCTAACACCTTTCTCAAATGTTCACCGTGTTCTTGGTCATTCTTTGAGTAAATAAGTATGTCATCAATGAAAACAATGACAAACTTGTCAAGGTATGGTCCACACACTCGGTTCATAAGGTCCATGAACACAGCTGGTGCATTAGTTAAACCAAACGGCATGACCATAAACTCGTAATGACCGTAACGTGTTCTGAAAGCAGTCTTTGGAATATCATCTTCTTTCACCCGCATTTGATGATACCCGGAACGTAAGTCAATCTTTGAATAAACAGACGAGCCTTGTAGTTGATCAAATAAGTCGTCGATTCTCGGTAGTGGGTAGCGGTTCTTGATGGTAAGTTTGTTCAACTCTCGGTAGTCGATACACAACCTGAATGTACCATCTTTCTTCTTGACAAACAAAACAGGAGCTCCCCACGGTGATGTGCTTGGTCGAATGAAACCACGCTCTAAAAGTTCTTGTAATTGGCTTTGCAGTTCTTTCATCTCGCTGGGTGTGAGTCTGTAAGGAGCACGAGCTATTGGTGCAGCTCCTGGTACAAGATCTATTTGAAATTCAACGGATCGATGTGGGGGTAATCCCGGTAATTCTTTCGGAAATACATCGGGAAATTCTTTTGCAATGGGAACATCATTGATGCTCTTTTCTTCAGTTTGTACTTTCTCGACGTGTGCTAGAACAGCATAGCAACCTTTTCTTATTAGTTTTTGTGCCTTTAAATTACTAATAAGATGTAGCTTCGTGTTGCCCTTTTCTCCGTACACCATTAAGGGTTTTCCTTTTTCTCGTATAATGCGAATTGCATTTTTGTAACAAACGATCTCCGCTTTCACTTCTTTCAACCAGTCCATACCGATTATCACATCAAAACTCCCTAACTCTACTGGTATCAAATCAATCTTAAATGTTTCGCTAACCAGTTTAATTTCTCGATTCCGACATATATTATCTGCTGAAATTAATTTACCATTTGCTAATTCGAGTAAAAATTTACTATCCAAAGGCGTCAATGGACAACTTAATTTAGCACAAAAATCTCTACTCATATAGCTTCTATCCGCACCCGAATCAAATAAAACGTAAGCAGATTTATTGTCAATAAGAAACGTACCCGTAACAAGCTCCGGGTCTTCCTGTGCCTCTACCGCATTAATATTGAAAACTCTTCCACGGCCTTGTCCATTTGTGTTCTCCTGGTTCGGGCAATTTCTAATAATGTGGCCTGGTTTTCCACATTTATAACAAACTATATTGGCATAACTTGCTCCGACACTACTTGCTCCGCCATTACTCGTTCCGACACCATTTGTTCCTTTCGTTCTATTAACCCCTGGTCCGTAGACCTCACACTTCGCCGCGCTATGACCATTTCTTTTACACTTGTTGCAAAATTTGGTGCAGAACCCCGAGTGATTCTTTTCACACCTTTGGCATAGTTGCTTCTGATTGTTGTTGTTGTTGCGGTTATTATTGTTGTTGGGATGATTGTTGTAGTTGCTGTTGTTGTTGTTGTTGTTGTTGTTGTTGTTGTTGTTGTTGGGCCGTTTGTTGTAGTTGCGATTGATGTTGCGATTGTTGGGATAATTGTTGCGATTATTGTTGTAATTGCTGTTGTTGTTGTATTGGTGATTCTTATCACCGTTTTCCTCCCACTTTCTTTTGACTTGCTTCACATTGGCCTCTTCAGCAGTCTGTTCTTTAATTCTTTCTTCAATCTGGTTCACTAGTTTGTGAGCCATTCTACATGCCTGTTGTATGGAGGCGGGCTCGTGTGAACTTATATCTTCTTGGATTCTTTCCGGTAATCCTTTCACAAACGCGTCGATCTTCTCTTCCTCATCTTCGAATGCTCCCGGACACAATAGGCACAATTCTGTGAATTGTCTTTCGTACGTGGTAATATCAAATCCTTGGGTTCGTAACCCTCTAAGTTCTGTCTTGAGCTTATTGACCTCGGTTCTGGGACGGTACTTCTCGTTCATCAAGTGCTTGAATGCTGACCACGGTAGTGCGTACGCATCATCTTGTCCCACTTGCTCTAGATAGGTATTCCACCATGTTAACGCAGAACCTGTGAAGGTATGCGTAGCGTACTTCACTTTGTCCTCTTCAGTACACTTACTTATGGCAAACACCGATTCAACCTTCTCGGTCCACCGTTTCAATCCGATCGGTCCTTCGGTTCCATCAAATTCCAAAGGTTTGCAGGCAGTGAATTCTTTGTAGGTGCATCCTACACGATTTCCTGTACTGCTAGATCCAAGGTTATTGTTGGTATGTAGCGCAGCCTGTACTGCGGCTATGTTTGAAGCTAGAAAAGTACGGAATTCCTCTTCATTCATATTCACGGTGTGTCGAGTAGTCGGTGCCATTTCCTTCAAAATAGTTAAATGGAACAAGTTAATCATACAGAATATTAAGAGTAGTTAATAGTATTTCGTAGCATAATATGAACTCATTTATAAAAGCTTTTTCTTCATATTAGCGTTTTATAAGTTTAAATTCGGGTAGTACCTACCCGTTAAGTTCATACTTAGTAGCTAATATACAATTCAACTACTACAATTCTATATGAAAAACTGATTATAATAATATTTCGCGTTCAAACTTTTATACAATATTTTACAAACTTACAATACCGCTTATTTTACATAAAGCATGAAATATAGCACACAATAACTTTGATACAAGATAGTTGTGAAGACAATTCTAGCTAGTACACAAGTCGTTCAGCAAAGGCAATAAAGACACGTAATTCATACGTCCAGAAACAAGTCATGCATTCTGGTTTTACTAGGACTACTTCCCATCCTTGGTCTTGTGCAACATAACCGTTATGGCCGTTGATAAGACAGCGTGTTGTAACGTCATCAAAGGGACGAGGGTTACGTAATGTCCAACAGTCCCGTAATAATCTAAAAACCTCATTTCTTACCCCAATTACCGACTCCGTCACTTGTGGAAACGTTTTGTTTAATAGTTGTAGCCCGATGTTCTTGTTCTCACTTTGGTGAGAAGCGAACATTACTAATCCGTAAGCATAACATGCTTCTTTATGTTGCATGTTAGCCGCTTTTTCTAAATCACGAAGTCCAATATTCGGATATATTGAGTCAAAATAATTTCTTAACCCGTTGCGTAAAATAGCATTTGGGTTCCCCGCAATATATGCGTCAAAGTAAACACATCGTAACTTATGGGTTTCCCAATGTGATATCCCCCATCTTTCAAACGAAAGTCTCTTATAAACCAAGGCATTCTTGGAACGTTCTTCGAATGTCTTACAAACTGATCTCGCCTTAAATAGTTGTGCCGAAGAATTCTGGCCGACTCTAGACAAGATTTCATCAATCATGTCTCCGGGTAGGTCTCTTAAAATATTGGGTTGTCTATCCATTTTGTGTTTTTAAACTGTAAAATAGACAAGAGTTAGATTCATAAAAAAAATACTTATTAATACAAGCAATTTTTACATATATCATAAAGCATAAGAACACTATATTCCCTATATTACACCACACGAATACAACTATCTTATTCCGACTCGCTCGTTTCTTCTTCTTCGGTTTTGGTTCGTTTTGCCAAGTTTCTAGGGATATATGATGTTCCCCTAATACGAGCCGTCGTTGTCCACATTGGTTTAGAAAAACCTGGTGGTTTAGAGGTTCCCGGGTCATTGTTAAAACTTAAGGACTTCGGGGGTTGACAATACATATAAAGTTCATCGGGGTTGGAATTAGATTTCTCTATTTTTATGCCCTTTCCCTTATTATTTTCTTTTGCCTTTTTAAATTCAGTTGGGGTAATTTCTATAACATCATCGGAATTCTCGTCGGAATCCGATTCATCGGAGAATTGGTAATCCTCCCAATATTTTGCTTCCTTGGCGGAAACACCATTGACCATAATTAACTTTGGTCGGTTGGTTGAGGATTTTCTTTTACTTAACCGTTTTATTATTTCCCCCACCGGTTCTATTTCTTCATCCGGTTCCGATTCTTCTTCCGGTTCCGATTCTTCTTCCGGTTCCGACTCTTCTTCCGGTTCCTCTTCGGGAACTTGTGAATCAGTCCACAAATCATTCCAATTTACATTTGACTCTTCATTATTATTAGGTGAGTCAATGGGACTTGTTCTAGAGGTAGACATCTATCACATTATATCAAACACGTTAAGAGATTAATATATCACATAATATTCATATGTTAAAAATATATAGTTTCCAACAAAAATGTTAAGCAATCATTTTTAAAGAAAACACGGTCGAAGTCCAGACTCACTAATGCATCCTAACAAACTCGATAAGACACACTAATGCAAATTTTCTGGTTCTCTAAGACCAACGCTCTGATGCCAACTGAAATGTCCCGTTCTTATTGATTAAAAACGTTCCATATTAATTGATTTCGTTGCGAGGTTTTGACCTCTATATGAGACGTTTTTCAAAGACTGCATTCATTTTTAAAACAAACCATAACCTTTATTTCATAAATAAAGGTTTAAAAAGCTTTACGTAGATTATCAAATAATGATAATCTAAAATATCCTGTTTACACACGACCAATACATAATGGTTTACAATACAAATATGTTACATCGAAATCAGTTTCTTGAATGCAGTTTTTACACAATATCATACAAACATGGACTCCAAATCTTGTCCTTATTTTAGTATGCAACAGCGGAAGCTCTTAATATTCACCTGAGAATAAACATGCTTTAAACGTCAACAAAAATGTTGGTGAGTTATAGGTTTAACCTATATATATCAAATCGTAACAATAGACCACAAGATTTCATATTTCAATACACATCCCATACATAGAGATAAAAATCATTCATATGGTGAACACCTGGTAACCGACAATAACAAGATGCATATATAAAAATATCCCCATCATTCCGGGACACCCTTCGGATAGGATATAAATTTCGAAGTACTAAAGCATCCGGTACTTTGGATGGGGTTTGTTAGGCCCAATAGATCTATCTTTAGGATTCGCGTCAATTAGGGTGTCTGTTCCCTAATTCTTAGATTACCAGACTTAATAAAAAGGGGCATATTCGATTTTGATAATTCAACCATAGAATGTAGTTTCACGTACTTGTGTCTATTTTGTAAATCATTTATAAAACCTGCATGTATTCTCATCCCAAAAATATTAGATTTTAAAAGTGGGACTATAACTCACTTTCACAGATTTTTACTTCGTCGGGAAGTAAGACTTGGCCACTGGTTGATTCACGAACCTATAACAATATATACATATATATCAAAGTATGTTCAAAATATATTTACAACACTTTTAATATATTTTGATGTTTTAAGTTTATTAAGTCAGCTGTCCTCGTTAGTAACCTACAACTAGTTGTCCACAGTTAGATGTACAGAAATAAATCGATAAATATTATCTTGAATCAATCCACGACCCAGTGTATACGTATCTCAGTATTGATCACAACTCAAACTATATATATTTTGGAATCAACCTCAACCCTGTATAGCTAACTCCAACATTCACATATAGAGTGTCTATGGTTGTTCCGAAATATATATAGATGTGTCGACATGATAGGTCGAAACATTGTATACGTGTATATGGTATCTCAAGATTACATAATATATAATACAAGTTGATTAAGTTATGGTTGGAATAGATTTGTTACCAATTTTCACGTAGCTAAAATAGGAAAAATTATCCAATCTTGTTTTACCCATAACTTCTTCATTTTAAATCCGTTTTGAGTGAATCAAATTGCTATGGTTTCATATTCAACTCTATTTTATGAATCTAAACAAAAAAAGTATAGGTTTCTAGTCGGAAAAATAAGTTACAAGTCGTTTTTGTAAAGGTAGTCATTTCAGTCGAAAGAACGACGTCTAGATGACCATTTTAGAAAACATACTTTCACTTTGAGTTTAACCATAATTTTTGGATATAGTTTCATGTTCATAATAAAAATCATTTTCTCAGAATAACAACTTTTAAATCAAAGTTTATCATAGTTTTTAATTAACTAACCCAAAACAGCCCGCGGTGTTACTACGACGGCGTAAATCCGGTTTTACGGTGTTTTTCTTGTTTCCAGGTTTTAAATCATTAAGTTAGCATATCATATAGATATAGAACATGTGTTTAGTTGATTTTAAAAGTCAAGTTAGAAGGATTAACTTTTGTTTGCGAACAAGTTTAGAATTAACTAAACTATGTTCTAGTGATTACAAGTTTAAACCTTCGAATAAGATAGCTTTATATGTATGAATCGAATGATGTTATGAACATCATTACTACCTTAAGTTCCTTGGATGAACCTACTGGAAAAGATAAAAATGGATCTAGCTTCAATGGATCCTTGGATGGCTCAAAGTTCTTGAAGCAAAATCATGACACGAAAACAAGTTCAAGTAAGATCATCACTTGAAATAAGATTGTTATAGTTATAGAAATTGAACCAAAGTTTGAATATGATTATTACCTTGTATTAGAATGATAACCTACTGTAAGAAACAAAGATTTCTTGAGGTTGGATGATCACCTTACAAGATTGGAAGTGAGCTAGCAAACTTGAAAGTATTCTTGATTTTATGAAACTAGAACTTTTGGAATTTATGAAGAACACTTAGAACTTGAAGATAGAACTTGAGAGAGATCAATTAGATGAAGAAAATTGAAGAATGAAAGTGTTTGTAGGTGTTTTTGGTCGTTGGTGTATGGATTAGATATAAAGGATATGTAATTTTGTTTTCATGTAAATAAGTCATGAATGATTACTCATATTTTTGTAATCTTATGAGATATTTCATGCTAGTTGCCAAATGATGGTTCCCACATGTGTTAGGTGACTCACATGGGCTGCTAAGAGCTGATCATTGGAGTGTATATACCAATAGTACATACATCTAAAAGCTGTGTATTGTACGAGTACGAATACGGGTGCATACGAGTAGAATTGTTGATGAAACTGAACGAGAATGTAATTGTAAGCATTTTTGTTAAGTAGAAGTATTTTGATAAGTGTATTGAAGTCTTTCAAAAGTGTATAAATACATATTAAAACACTACATGTATATACATTTTAACTGAGTCGTTAAGTCATCGTTAGTCGTTACATGTAAGTGTTGTTTTGAAACCTTTAGGTTAACGATCTTGTTAAATGTTGTTAACCCAATGTTTATAATATCAAAAGAGATTTTAAATTATTATATTATCATGATATTATGATGTACGAATATCTCTTAATATGATATATATACATTAAATGTCGTTACAACGATAAACGTTACATATATGTCTCGTTTCAAAATCATTAAGTTAGTAGTCTTGTTTTTACATATGTAGTTCATTTTTAATATAATTAATGATATGTTTACTTATCATAATATCATGTTAACTATATATATAACCATATATATGTCATCATATAGTTTTTTTTTTACAAGTTTTAACGTTCGTGAATCACCGGTCAACTTGGGTGGTCAATTGTCTATATGAAACCTATTTCAATTAATCAAGTCTTAACAAGTTTGATTGCTTAACATGTTGGAAACATTTAATCATGTAAACATCAATCTCAATTAATATATATAAACATGGAAAAGTTCGGGTCACTACAAATCACTTCAAGAATCAAGCTATAATCATCATAGGAAGAACACTTCAAGAACACTTCAAAAATCCCTTCAAGTTTACTAATTTACTTCCAAGCTTTCTAATCCATTCCAAGTAATCATCTAAGATCAAGAAACCTTTGTTATATACAGTAGGTTATCTTTCTTATTCAAGGTAATATTCATATTCAAACTTTGATTCAATTTCTATAACTATAAACTATCTTAATTCGAGTAAAAATCTTACTTGAACTTGTTTTTGTGTCATGATCCTACTTCAAGAACTTTCAAGCCATCCAAGATCCTTTGAAGCTAGATCATTTCTTGTCACTTCCAGTAGGTTTACCTACTAAACTTGAGGTAGTAATGATGTTCATAACATCATTCGATTCATATATATAAAACTATCTTATTCGAAGGTTTAAACTCGTAATCACTAGAACATAGTTTAGTTAATTCTAAACTTGTTCGCAAACAAAAGTTAATCCTTCTAACTTGACTTTTAAAATTAACTAAACACATGTTCTATATCTATATTATATGCTAACTTAATGATTTAAAACCTGGAAACACGAAAAACACCGTAAAACCGGATTTACGCCGTCGTAGTAACACCGCGGGCTATTTTGGGTTAGTTAATTAAAAACTATGATAAATTTTGATTTAAAAGTTGTTATTCTGAGAAAATGATTTTTATTATGAACATGAAACTATATCCAAAAATTATGGTTAAACTCAAAGTGGAAGTATGTTTTCTAAAATGGTCATCTAGACGTCGTTCTTTCGACTGAAATGACTACCTTTATAAAAACGACTTGTAACTTATTCTTCCGACTATAAACCTATACTTTTTCTGTTTAGATTCATAAAATAGAGTTCAATATGAAACCATAGCAATTTGATTCACTCAAAACGGATTTAAAATGAAGAAGTTATGGGTAAAACAAGATTGGATAATTTTTCTCATTTTAGCTACGTGAAAATTGATAACAAATCTATTCCAACTATAACTTAATCAACTTGTATTGTATATTATGTAATCTTGAGATACCATAGACACGTATACAATGTTTCGACCTATCATGTCGACACATCTATATATATTTCGGAACAACCATAGACACTCTATATGTGAATGTTGGAGTTAGCTATACAGGGTTGAGGTTGATTCCAAAATATATATAGTTTGAGTTGTGATCAATACTGAGATATGTATACACTGGGTCGTGGATTGATTCAAGATAATATTTATCGATTTATTTCTGTACATCTAACTGTGGACAACTAGTTGTAGGTTACTAACGAGGACAGCTGACTTAATAAACTTAAAACATCAAAATATATTAAAAGTGTTGTAAATATATTTTGAATATACTTTAATATATATGTATATATTGTTATAGGTTCGTGAATCAACAGTGGCCAAGTCTTACTTCTCGACGAAGTAAAAATATGTGAAAGTGAGTTATAGTCCCACTTTTAAAATCTAATATTTTTGGGATGAGAATACATGCAGGTTTTATAAATGATTTACAAAATAGACACAAGTACGTGAAACTACATTCTATGGTTGAATTATCGAAATCGAATATGCCCTTTTTTATTAAGTCTGGTAATCTAAGAATTAGGGAACAGACACCCTAATTGACGCGAATCCTAAAGATAGATCTATTGGGCCTAACAAACCCCATCCAAAGTACCGGATGCTTTAGTACTTCGAAATTTATATCATATCCGAAGGGTGTCCCGGAATGATGGGGATATTCTTATATATGCATCTTGTTAATGTCGGTTACCAGGTGTTCACCATATGAATGATTTTTATCTCTATGTATGGGATGTGTATTGAAATATGAAATCTTGTGGTCTATTGTTACGATTTGATTTATATAGGTTAAACCTATAACTCACCAACATTTTTGTTGACGTTTAAAGCATGTTTATTCTCAGGTGAATATTAAGAGATTCCGCCGTTGCATACTAAAATAAGGACAAGATTTGGAGTCCATGTTTGTATGATATTGTGTAAAAACTGCATTCAAGAAACTGATTTCGATGTAACATATTTGTATTGTAAACCATTATGTAATGGTCGTGTGTAAACATGATATTTTAGATTATCATTATTTGATAATCTACGTAAAGCTTTTTAAACCTTTATTTATGAAATAAAGGTTATGGTTTGTTTTAAAAATGAATGCAGTCTTTGAAAAACGTCTCATATAGAGGTCAAAACCTCGCGACGAAATCAATTAATATGGAACGTTTTTAATCAATAAGAACGGGACATTTCATATTCTGCCACTTTCTGGTAACACACGTAAATTCAAGATTCATACGCGTAAGGATGATGACGACTTCCTTAGTCACACTAGTTAGGAAACTCTGTCTCCCATATTGTTATTCATCACCGTCCGGGCTTACTATCCACAAGTACTGCAAGTTTCCCACCGCTATGGCGATCCTTAACCACTACCGATGTTACACCGGTGTTCCTTGCTATCTACCACTTCTTGTTACTAACACCACTACTCTAGGTGAGTACCATCATCACTACTTATCACTACGGTTGCGTACTACTCGTTATCATAATTCGTTACCCTTTTCGTGCCTAAAGACATTATTATTTGACTTGAACCACATTGACGTCAACAATCATTTATACACTTCCCTCGGGAAACGCTTCTTCAGAGTTGCACAAATTCTTTTCGATTAAATACGAGTCATGTTAGAGATGTCGTTACACTCTGTTCATTTTAGATCTTCACGGTTACACGAACTTGATTCTATGGAGTGATGTGGGAATGGAGGTATGAGTTAGCATAATATAACGACACTCGATCAATGTAGTTATATTATGGTAAGTCATACCAAAGTTCTAATGACTCGTGAAGGTGATTGGACTCGATCAACCTAATCACCACCATGCGTCATGTACATGACTTCATTTTTCCTTGTTGTCATCCGAAAACTCCGAGAATATTGATGACAACCATACCAAGGACACACCTTTGATTATTGCCGAACCATATTTATGCTTTCGAATGAATGACAAATTCTTTCAACTTCAAACATATGTTACACGTGCATACTATCTCGTTTTCGCACAGTTTTATCGACGAATTACAATATGCTTGATATGCTCACATCGAGGCAGAAACTTCCCTCGCATTACACTCGTACTTCCGTATAAGGAAATCTCTATTCTAAATTCTCAATGGAGGTAGAGACTCTTCACATTATACTAATATTCGCCACGAGGGTGAATAGTCCTAATGAACGTTTTTAGAAACCGATAAGAAACTTGTTCTAACAAACGTATTCAAGTCCTAACAAACTTGTTCAAAATATATCTTAAAGAAATGTACCTCGTCTCGGATCGAGATTCTCGTTTCACTTCCAGATTTTTGGAGTGCCTTACAAAAAGCCTTGGGGAACACGTTTAGACATGAGTACAGCGTATCATCCATAAACCGACGAACGGAGAAAATGTACGATTCAAACCTTGGAAACCATAATACGAGTTTGTCCTTAGCCGAATTCTCTTACTACAATAGTTACCATTCGAGTAACCTTTTGAAACTTTATATGGCCACAAATGTCTTTCTCCTATTCGTTGGGCCGAAGTAGGCAACAAGCAAATCACCGAACCCAAACTCATTCCCGAAATAACCCAAGAAATGCTCAAGATGGCCCGTAGTCGCCAAAGGATCTATGCCGATGTTAGACGTAAACCTCTCGGATTTCAAGTAAGTAACCGCGTAACGTTAAAAGTCACACCTTGAAAATGTGTAATCCGTTTCGGGAAATGTAGAAAGCTAAATCCGCGATACATTAATCCTTTTGAAATCTTGGGGCGTTTTGGACCCGTTGCTAGCCGTTTAGGTTTTCGGACTCGTTTGAGTCTCCGTTCATCCTACATTCTATGTACCAAACTTAAAGAAGTGTCTTGTGGAACAAGAACTTGTTATCCTTTTGATGAACTTCCTATCGATGACAAACTTCCCTTCCTAGGAGAACCGGTTGGAAATATTGAATCATGAAACCAAACTTTAAAACAACGTAAAATCCCGATTGTCAAGTTCGTTGGAATGCCCAAGGAAGTACCTTCACCTATTCGTAGAATTAGCAACGCAAGACCTCGAGGAAGAAACAACGAATACTACTTCCAACTAAATTTCGGGACGAAATTTCTTTTAAGGTGTAGGTAATGTAACATCCCGCATTTTTCTTATATTTATTTTAACGCCATCTTTTTTTTTAGATAATATCTTTCGTTATCTAAATTCGTATATTTTGTTAACTAACGTTCTTAATATTTCCGTTATTCGATTATAACATCTCCCGTTTATTCTCGCGTATTTAAATTAATTCGTTTGGTTAATTCACGCACCCGCTTTAAACTTGAAGGACCAAAGTTGCCAAGTGGGCAAACTAGTGACTAGGTCAACTAGTCAACCCACCCCTCCCCACCATTCATTTTTTCATTTCTTTTCTTTTCTCTTTTTCTTTCACCTATTACTTCCAACTTTGAATCCTTTTCATCTTCTCCACAAATTCATCATCTAAATCAAGAATAGGAAGGTAGCATCAAAACGAATCGTACGTTTGGAATCCTCTCTTCATCCTCTATGTTTTGGTACCAATTTCACTACTTGGGGTAAAGTTTCTAAAAACTCTAGATTTCTCAAATTTATTTTATAGACTTGAAATGGTGTTAATTAGTGTCTATGGCTCAAGTCTAACATGAATATGTGTTTTGTTTGCTCGATTTCGTCGTTTTGAGTAACTAGCATGAACACTTAAAATGAGTGTGTTTAATCTTGAGTTTTGGTTGATTAAATGTTGTTTAAATGTTAAAGTTCATGTATTAAATGTGTTACTAGCATCATTAGCTTCGTTTTAGTATGTAGGTTGACTTGGAAAAACTCCATTTACAAAATTGTTGAATTCATGATTTTTGGTTAGGGTTTAGTAACCTTGTACATGAATTTTGATGCATTGAATGCTATGAAATATTGTTAGTAAGTGTTTAGTTACAATGTATGTTTAATTACATTCGAAACGGCATATCGTATGTGTAAATTGGATTCCCGAATCACCATTTGCATTTTTGAGCTTGAAACGTTAAATAATGATTATTCGACGAGGTTTTGGTTATTGTAAATGATGGATTTGATTGATGATATGTGTTTAGTTGTATTCCTCGTTAAATTACCTTTCCAACGATATAAGATACGTGTTTTGAATGTTTACGGTTCATAAGTTGTGTTTGAAAAAGTTTGGTTCGAGTCTACACTTAAAACAGCCCAGACTTCTGACCAAGTGTTAAGCCGCGGCGCGGCTCTTCTAGCCACGGCACGGCTTAAAGCGTGGAAAGTGGGCTGTCCAAATTTGCGTTTTCACGTTTAATTCTAACTATGCTATGCACCTCCGATTAACATGAAACTTGGCCAACAAGTTTATATATGACTACTAATTGAGGAAAAATTATCGGATACCCGACCCGACCCAGTTGACTTTAACCAAGTTTGACTTTTAGTCAAACTTAACCAAAAACTTATGCAATCGTTCTAATCTCCTTTATACTTGATTCTTGCATGAAACTTGACAACGTGATTCAAATGCTATATAATCGAGTCGTAACGAGCCATATGACTAATTGAACATATTGAGTCCGACCTTGTGTCTTACCCGGTAATTGATATAATTTATTTGTTTAGGTCAAGAAGAAACAACTTTCATGCACACGTTTACTTTGTGAAGTACCTTTATACTCGTGCACTCGAGGTGAGATTATAGTCCCACCTTTTCAACAACTTTTATTCTTTTAAATCGTGGGCTGAGAAACATATACTTTGTATACATTTTATACTACTTACTTTAGGCTTTGAACACAAGTACGAAAACAAATATTTCACGTGAGAGTTTGAACGAAAAGCCTCAATTCAATTATCATTAGTTACACTGGTCAGGTGTAAGCGAGAACTTATGTTGTGTGGATCCATACGGGCTAGACGCGCCCTCATTCGGACGGTTCGCTACCGTTAGCGGATGAAATATATTTTCGACTTTAGTGTATGTTCTAACACTACGTAACAGGGTACCAAATAGTAAAGCCTTGATAATTGGGTGCTCCACAAACAAATTTTGGAATGCAAACGATTTGGATAATCAACTATATTAAATCTTGTAGTTCAAAAACAACGTTTACTAATACACCTATGATTTCACCAACGTTTTTCGTTGACATTTTTCTATATGTTTCTCAGGTTCATACTTGGCTACTTGATACATGTTTCCGCACACTTTGATTACTTGCTTGGGGTCAACCATGCATGCGTACGCTAGGGATAGCACCTTTGGATTCAAACTTTAAGCATACCTACTTACGCTATTTATAGCAACTATGATTTTCAACTTATTATGTCGCAAGTTATTACATTTATACTTTTTACTTTTGTAAACTTAAACTTGTTGTCGAACCATTTGGTAAACTAAACTTTGCAAGTCTTGTACGTTTCAAATGAATGCGACATAATTTTGGTCAAACGCGTCTCATTTAGGGACTATGACCACGTAACGGGACCTAAATTAACGATGCCGTCAATGACGTTTTGGCCGGGTCGTTACAACTTTGTTGCGCTTGGTTAAAAGCCAAATGGAGACCTTCCATCACAATAATAAAAAGGAACGGGCTAAGAGGATCTCCCTGTCTTAAGCCCCTTTTAATCGAGAATTCTTTAGTTGCACTACCATTCACGAGTACGGACGTTGTAGCAGACTTCAAACAACTAAAATCCAACTACACCAAATAAAACCGAATCCCAATGATCTTAACATAAATAATAAGTAATCCCAATTAACCGAATCATAAGCCTTCACGAAACCTGCTTTGAACATAAGCATCTTACGGTTCTTCTTTGTGGACTAAGAAATAATTTCACTTAACATTAACGGTCCATCAAGAATCTGACGACCAGAAATAAAAGCCGACTGAACAGGCGATATAATCTTGTCAATAACATGAGCTAAACGATTCGTAAGAAGTTTAGTAATAATTTTATAAAAAGCACCAACGAGGGAAATAGGACGAAAATCATTTATGAGCACCGGGTTTTTTACCTTAGGAATTAAAGCAAAGAAAGCGGAATTTGCTCCTGGTGCAAACGCAGAAGTCGCAAAAAAATACGGACATCCCTACATATGTCGTGGCCAAGAATATCCCAAAAATGTTTGATAAATTTAAAGGGAAACCCGTCCGGACCCGGAGCCTTTGAATCACCACAATCCCAAACCGCACCTTTTATCTCGAAATAATCAAAATCACGCTCCAGAAAATTAACATCATCTGAAGATAAGCACAAGTGTGGAAGTATGCTGTTGAAACGAGCTCCTGAACTAGAAACATCAAACTTATTTTTGTAAAAATCAAAAAATTTATTCTTAATCGTGTTTGGATCCGTCACCCAATTGCCATCAATCATTAAGCCTTGGATACTCCGTTGGCTCCTTTTGTGTTTAAAAGTCGTGTGAAAAAATTTGGAATTCTCGTCTCCTTCCACGTCCCATTTAATGCGTGATTTTTGTAAAAGATTAAAAGATGTCAACTTAGTGATATCTACACGTTGCTGAAATAAAACATTACGCTCGTTAATAATCTCCGTCGTAGCACCACCTGAGTCAATCAAAACATCTAACTCATCAATTTTATTTATAACTTCCTTTAGTCTGGTAGCTTCAGATTGTCTAGTATTTCGAATCCATAACTTTAACCGAGATTTAAGATGCCTCATATTTGATACAAAATGCAACTGTGGATTAATGTTTGCTTCATTCCATGCATTCCGTACAATATTATCAAAATCGGCTCTTTCAAACCATGATTCTTACACTCTGAAACAAGTACGATCGAAGTCCACTTTATCTTGGAATAACATAATAGCTGAATGTTCCGAGAATCCACGGGGCATAACTAAACCTTTTAAATCATCAACGGCCGTAAGGACATTGTTAGAAACAAAAAAATGATCTAATTTGCTGAATTTGTCACCCGCTTTTGTCCTCCAAGTGTATTGAAGACCTCCTAATGGCATGTCGTGTAACGAGTTTGAACCCACGAAAGCATTAAACAAATAAGCATCTTGTTGACTGAATTCCGAACCACTTCTTTCACTTGCCATTCTCACCGAGTTCCAATCACCGAGTAAAATATAATCGCCATTATTATCACCCATAAAACTGGAGAGTTTATTCCACAAAATAGTTTTATCAACTAGGGATTGAGGAGCATAAACATTGACCATATAAACTTCCAAATCCTCCCGTACCCAACGACCTTTGACAATGACAAAATGATCATCACACCATATGCGGTCCTTAACGAAGGCGTTCGGATCCCATAAAGAAATAATACCCCCAGGAAAACCCCTCGATAAGGTGATAGCGTAATCAAATTGACTATTTCCCCATAAAGATTTTAATCGAAACAATTGCAACCTAGTCATTTTCGATTCTTGAAGGCCTAAAAACTGTACATTTGTAGACATACACATGCCCCGAATCCACTGTCGTTTCAAAAAATCTTTCGACCCGCAACTATTTAGAGAAATAATCTTCATAGGAAACCATTTATGCGATCACGGTTCACAAACTTTGTACAAGATTGCAAGTCATAGCCAAGTAAATTACCTACATCAACTAAATTGAAATCACCATAATCAATACCTTTACTTTTAGAAGGGTGATCCTCAAATAAATATGGTGTGCAACAGTTGACAGATCCTCCCGAATTCACCTTACCTATTACTTTATCTTTTTTAGAGAACTCAGGAGGAACAGGTAAGCTGGTACTCTCTTCCACTACCGGTTTAGTGTGCGATACATCATTTTCTTGTTCCTCCAACCCTTCCTGCATCTTGCCTTTAAATACCGAGGCATCCCCTTGTGATTCTTCACGCAAATCAACACCAATAAATTCCTTTAAATGATATGTATCATCTTTGTCTCCAACATCAGAATTAACATCAAGTTGGACACTGCTCGAATCATCACCATTAGAGTTTGTAGAATTCGACTCTAAAGTTGCATCAAGGTCGAAGACCCAATTACCAACTTCTTGAATAATAACATCAACATCCATACCATTAACGTTTATGACTTCATTCAAAGTTACACATTTCTTTGAATATGTAGCAATACATACCCGTCCGGAGGACAAGGGTAACTTACAATGTGATTCAAAAAAAAGAAAGCGTCCTGCCAAAGAAGCAATCTTTTTAAACGCCTTTGTTCCCCAAGCACATGCCGGTAAACCAGAAATTTCAATCCAAATAATTCGTTCATCAACAACAAAATTCTCCGAAGCATCCTTCATAGTCGAAAATAATGAACAGAGGTTTACATTACCTTTAAACGCCAAACAACTAGGAAGGGACGGAAACTTAAACCATAGCCAATACCCACCTATGTATTGTACCTTCACCTCCTCAAAGCCTTCCGCAAAGCATAATCTATATATCGAGGACAGTGTTCCAATATCTTTCATCTTTGCCATAACAATGAAATCATCAGGTTTGATCGTTACTAAATCCGTATCGTCTAGTACAACTTTTGAAGTTGGTTTTGGCGTATCACTACCAATAACTTTAGCAGCATAATTATTGGGTGATGTACCTGTGGAAATCGATGGACCAGGTTTAACATTCTGAGTAATAGGGGGTGTCACTGGAGTCTTATTACTAGAGTAATTGGATGAACGAGAGATCTTAGCAGCCTCTACATACAAATGATACGATCCCATCCATATATCTGCTAATCTATTTTCCATCTCAAGTGTGTTCTTGACCCCCAAAAAGCGAATAAAAGCAAATCGCTTGCCCAATTTGGCCCTTTTTTTGCAATGAACACATCAACGAGACACCCGTATCGATCTAATACATTCCAAAGTGAATTGATATCCGCATCATCTGGAAAATTGGTGTCACACCCCCTAAATAGGACCAGGGATAATATGTGACTAACCAATATCATAACACAAGTGTAAAGCAAGAACGACTCTATATGAGACGTTTTAATTAAAAACCAATGTATTAAAGCAGCGGAAAGTATAAGTCATTACAAATGAATCCTTAGTAATGTAAAAGTAAATTCAAATGTTCTAATGCAATATTATGAATAATATAATGCGGACTCCAAAAGCAGCAAAGTCCAAATAGCACACAATCTTTAGCAATCTTCACCTGAGACAAAACATGCTTAAAGTGTCAACCAAAAATAGTTGAGTAAACAACATATGTTTATAATAGTGTTTAGACCACAAGATTTAGTTATAAAGTTTAATCAGTTCGTTATTAATGCTGAGGTGTATGATATTGAGACTAAACAACGTTACCCCGTGATCACTTTATTCGTTCGTGTCGTTAAATCATTATTATGTAACTAAAGACCAATGATCAAATGGTTAGAGACGTCTCTCTCAATAGGCCTACTCATAATAACTAAGTTTGCGTTTAAACGTAGCAATTAACGATATCATGACAGGGATTTAGCATGAATCAAAGCATGTCATAGCACAGATTGACCTAATCTAAATAAAGTTTTTGTGTACTTGTGTCTAAGCGTAAAACAGTTTGAAAGCAAGCATGTGTCTCACCCCAAAAGTTCAAAATAAGTAATAAAGATAGTTAAAAAGTGGGGCTATGAAGTTCACCTTAGTAGCAAGCAAGAAATTTCATGCAAGTAATATGAACGGAGTATGTGTTCGGAGATCTCAACCTAGAGATATAACGTTTAATCAGTTAATGTCTAATAGACATAAAGTTTGTTTATTAATATAACATACTATATTAACAGTGACCGTTTTCGAGAAAAGTTCCTATTTCTCAAAAGTTTCTATTTTTAGAAACATACTAATCATGGAAAGCTTCCACTTATAGTAAGCTTCTAGTTTAAAAGATTCGGGTTATAATTCTTAACAGAGATGTTGTACAATCTCGCCCAAACTTCGTTGCTAACATGCAAGTCACTCGAATGATCTATTGTTACCGAGCGGCCCAGGATCTCTTGACCAGAATCTAAGTCTTGGCATTCGAGATCCACAAGCGTCCTAAAATGGTAACAAGGATCACCCTAGGCTACAACTAACGGTGATGTTTGTAGTCTTTGTACGCTATCTTTAATTATAACCTTCACGTTATAAGTGTATACACATAACATGTTATTAATATACTTATTAGTTATATATATATATATATATATATATATATATATATATAGGTGATAATATACTTGGTGTAATTAAATGTTACCATATAGATAGGTGTATAAGTTATATTAATAATATTATTATCTAATTAATCACCCATTATGAAATCTTATCATTATGTTACATGTATGAATATACTTATATGATACATACATATGTATTCTTTATTATTATTATACATGTATGTGTTCATAACTATATGATATATATATATATATATATATATATATATATATATATATATATATATATATATATATATATATATATTAGGTGTATGTGTTACATATATATAAATGTAAGATGATACATATATATATATATATATATATATATATATATATATATATATATATATATATATATGCACTTATTACTTTTCTTATTATGTTTACTAATCTTATGTAACTTACATAATACACATTCATACATACATACACACGTACATATACATACATATATACACATACATATACATGTATGTATATATTTACATATACACACACATATACCTACAATGTATACATGCTCATATGTACGTATGCATGCATGCATGCATGTACATCATGATCATGATTACTTCCTAATCAAGATTCATGCACATAAAATCATACCTTTTATTCATAACCTAATCTTTATTAACCATAATTATTATTCAAAACCTTTAACCCTAATCTTAATATTCATAATCAATTCTTTACTTAACATAATCGTAATCTAGTTTCATCACTTATTCATAATCATAATCATGATTCATAATCTCTTAACTATTATTATCAACTAGCTTTATGATTAAATCAATTACTTATTCTTATTCAATACAAATTCATTAAACTTTAACACATAAAATCATAAACATATTTTTTAACTTTTTCATTAATTCATAACTTTTATTCATCATTAACTAATAACATTCAACCTAGTATCTTATTCATCTATAATCATAGTCATACATCTTTTATCTTTTAACCTTATTACATACATCAATATATTCACTAACACATGCCATTATCATCATTATTCATTAACTTAATCTTATTAACATAATCAATTCATAATACTTAATATCAACTTAAAAGTAATTAATTCCAAAGCATAATTAAACTAGGGTTTTAGTGACTACCTTACAAGATTAAGATCAGAATATGATGATGATGGTGATGCGAAACAGAAACAGAAAACCAGCTGGGAAAACACGACCCAAAGAAGTCTTCTTGGGTCCTCTTGATCACGAACATAAACAGCAGCAACAATGGGATCATTTTTGATCACAGAATTCGCAGGTATAGCAGCAGCAAAAACCAGAAAAGAACACGCAGCAAACAATGGTCTGATGGGGCTGTTTTGGTGGAGTTATATGTCGACTGTACTGCAAGAAACAGGCTGCCTTGGGTAGTCGATTACAGCAGGCTTGTTGGTGGAGGGTTGATCGACAACAAAAGGCTGGATGGTGGTTGGTTTTAGTCTATAGAATTGGAGGGAAAAAGCTGGGAAAATCGACTAATATGCAGCAGGTTTTTGGGGTTTATTTTTTGGTGAGAATTATGGAAAAACTTGAGGGTTTTTATAGGGAAACAAATCATGTGTTAGGTTTCCTAATCCCACTCAATTACTTGGCGATCAAGAACACTAATTTGCATTAGACTAGGATTTATGAAAGCTTAAAGATCAAGTTTTCTCCCTAATACCCCTACAGCTGATTTATATTGTTATTTCATGTATTTTTTTATTTTTTATTCGGCATTTACATATTTATATATATTATTTATATTTTTTTATTAATATTAGGGTTACATTTTATTTAATTATTAACCCCTAACTTTTATAAATTTTATTTGGTTCCAATTAGTTTATATTAATTCTTAAAGGTTATATAATATCAATTTTAATAATTCATATAGCTTTATAATATAAATCACACAAATACATAAACTTTATATTAACAGAAAATATCGATCAAAAGAAAATATTTAATCAAAGTTTATTAAATAAAGTTCATGAGTACAAGAAGTCTTAATAGTGGAACAGTAAACAGAAATGAAAAATTGAGGGTCGTCATAGTACCTCCCCGTTAATAAAAACTTTGTCCCGAAGTTTTAGGTGGACTTCTCGGTTGCATCTGCGGTTGAGAAGAGATGGGGATATTTTCGTCTCATTTGGTCTTCACGTTCCCAGGTATACTCGGGGCCTTGATGTGTGCGAGGTATAGTACGAAATACTATTATAGTTACTACAAAATACTATTAAATACGCTACAATTTTACACAAGTTATTTATTTATTTATTGAATGGGATATACCTAAACCTTCCTATAACACTTATAAGCAGTGTACCTAATCGTAGAGTAGTGTAGTTTTTAGTAAGTCCGGTTCGTTCCACATGGAGCTCACTAAGTTTAACGCTATAATTTTATTAACTATATTTGTATAAATATATATATATATATATATATATATATATATATATATATATATATATATATATATATATATATATATATAAGTAGTATTATTGTTATTATTATAAAAGGGGAGTTTTACCGTTTAATGACCGGTTTGTCGATTTTAAGTCTTATTTCACAGTCAAAACCTAATGCAAAATATTAAATATAAATATAACTTATTTTAAAGCGTAAAGTAAATAACGATAATTAAAAGTGCGATAATTTAAAGTATGATAAATAAAATGACGATAAATAAAAGTGCGATGAGATATAAAATAAAAGAATTATGCTTATTTAAACTTCCGTAATCATGATGTTCGACTTGTTGATTTTAATTTATTACCTTGGGTTAATTGTCCTTAGTCCTGGATTATTCGATACGTCCATCTGGTTTTTGTCCATAATAGTCCTTCGGTCATAAATATAAAGTACGAGTGTCCTCGTCAAATTACCCTTATACCCAAAGTAAAATATTCCAACTAATTGGGGACTTAAACTGTAATAAGGTCTTAATACTTTGTTAATGATTACACCAGGTTATCGACTGTGTGTAATCCAAGGTTTTAATACTTTATTAAGAATTACACCAATTTTCCTTGTATGTAATTCACCCATGTTTCAATAAGTCCATTGACTATTAATCCATCCCCGTGTCCGGTCAAATGAACGATTATTAGTACTTATAAATATCCCGCCCATCGTATCCGATCGAGTGTATGTGGTTATTTATAATTACATCAAATTGTAAATCTCTATATTAAATTAACGAACTATCATTCCGTTAAACAAATATAAAGCCCATTAATAGCTCATAGTCTAATTTCCACAAGTGTCGGTCTTTTGTCCAAACCCCAATTATGGTCCAAAGCCCAATAACCCAGTCTTTATAGTTAGTCCAACATCACGATTACTTCGGCTTAAATAAACATAATAATAACTTAGCTACGAGACATTAATTTAAAAATGTTGAACATAACTTACAATGAGTATTTATCGCGTAGTGTTACACGGACAGAATTTCGACTTACAAACTTAAAATATTCGCTACTATAACCTTATTATTATTAACTTAATATTAAAATTATAATTATAAAATATAAATATATATATTGAGGGAGAGCAGAGAGTAATTGATTGAATAAGGTCTATTTTACTCGTCCAAATTCGTGGCCTTTTATAGACCTGACCAAACTTTGGGAGCCATGCAATCGCATGGCTTTCCCTTGTTATTCCCATGTGATCGCATGGAGGGCTGGGACAGCTCACATACTTGCAAAAAACGTGGGCGGCTCTTGATTTAATTATTATATAATATAATATATATATAATTTTATATAATTATATATATATTATATTATATTCTTGTGCATAGTTGACTCGTAATTTTAGGCCCGTTGCATCGCGCGTTGATAGTTGGCTCAGGTCCCGGTTCCGAATTTTCGAACGTCCTTTCGTACGCTTAGATATCTTATACTTTGCGTTTCACGGCTTGTACTTTTGTAATTTTTAGACGTTTCTCATCAATAATTTGAACCACTTAGATTGTACTTTGTACTTTTTAGTGTTTTGGTCATTTGCGTCTTCAAATCGTCGAATCTATCTTTTGTATTCACCTTTTAATATTTAAACGAATATCACTTATAAATAGAACAATTGCAACTAAAAGCTTGTCTTTCTTGAAGGATAATGCTATGAAATATATGTTCGTTTTTAGCATTATCAAATATTCCCACACTTGAGCGTTGCTTGTCCTCAAGCAATATAGAACTTGAATATAACTTTACTAGAATTACTTCTTTATTCTTCACACTTTATACATCAGTGATTTTAATACGGCGGTATGAACAGTGATAGTAACGATGTGTTTTACAGTCCCACATGACTATAAAAATTTATATCCTTTAGGAAATTGGATCTTTATGAAAATATTTGATCTTTTAAAAATTCATTCTAGCTTTTACCCTAGATAAGTTTTCTGATTTGACCCACCATCGGTGTTGCAAAATATATTTGTGGATCAATATTTTGGCTAAAAACTTTTAGGTTCGTGTAATCCACTGCTATCCCTGTATCGGAAAGCACACATCCAGTTTACTTGTTCCGTATATTACCTTTCGACAAACTACTGTCCGGTTGTAAAGGAAAGCGATGAACAAGAAACTGTTAAGGCAATGTCTAATGACATGCAGTTATTCACGGTCTTCAATGTGTCGGATGCAATTATTATTCTTTGTAGGAGCAATAGTAAAGATCACCCTATAATTTTTCGGTCTGGCACAAGGTCCTGTCTTCGACCATGCTATGCAACCACCGTTCTTACGGTTGACTCCCGATTTGGTTCAGGTGACCTAATGAATTCCGGTGAATTCTCAAGATTTTACGTTCAATGGTAATGAACGCATTGAAAATAGGTTTTCAGAAAACAAATCGGTTTGTAATTTTGATCAAAATATTTTCTCGTTCAATCTCGAGTTTAGATATCATTGAATTCCATGAGTTTGAATTCTCAATCTTTAAGGTCAATCTCAAGGATTGAGTAATATTAGGCTTAAAAGCTGATTTTTGATCTTTAAGGAGATTATCCTTTTCTGGGGGTCTGATTCATTAGTCTTATCAAGCTAATTTGCACGGCGCCCTCCCCATTTTACGAGATAAATTCTTCTCATGGTTAGGATAAATCTAACTACATGGTGACCCTATTTGATGCTGAGGTCCGTGGATTTCCTGCTGATTTTGGTGATGACTTTTCTAGATTTTTCGTCAACCTACAGCTGGTCTGGACGACAACTTCCTGACCTAAATCAAGAAGCGCATGTCTTTTTCGGAAGACTTTACTTCCTTTTAAATGATGGAATTGATTCATCATGTAGATCCATCTTTCTTTCAAATATATTACAGTAAATTGGGTAAAACTGATTTGTTTAGTTCAAAACAAAAGTATCTACAATAATCTTGTACAAATATATGTGATATGTGTTTTAAATAACTTGGTAAATTCTTCCCACACTTAGCTTTTATTTATGTTTTTCTTTGCCTTTTTATTCTCCTCTATTCCATTTTAAATGAATTCAAGCGTTTTGGGTTGTTTCTCAATTTATGTCCTTTCCGAGGTAACAATAATTTCGGTATTAACACCTAGTTTTATCATTCATAAATATATATAAACATGATTTTGAATTCATTTAATTGAAAATTTTTCAAATTTTCACAAAATTTGGCAATTGAACTAAGTGTATAAATTAATGTTTAAACCGAAAGAATTTAATCTCTTCCCACACTTAAGATCTTGCAATGCCCTCATTTGCAAGAAATCAGTAAAAATTTAAATTCATGAGGGCGATTAGCGTAGAAAAATGATTAAAATTTTACCAAAGTTCCAAACATATTGTTGTTTGTTTGAATTATATATGGTGCACATCATTTGTTCATTCCTGCAGTTGTTATTTCACATATATTTTGCATCTTGTCGTCAAAATTAGTTACTTTTGCTGAACTTAATGCCAGTCTTTGAAAGTTCGCTGTTTTACCCTGTTGTGTACAATTGCCAATATACATACAATAAAAATATACACATGCATGATAATTTGAAATGGGACTTAATATCCCACTTTCAAATTACAAAATTGAAATATTAGTACAAAATAATAAAAATGTTAAGAATTACATAAAAGTATCATAATATCAAATGTTTAAACATAATTAGATCAAAGTGATAAAAGATAAGAAATTACCAAATGGAACACTATGAATTTGGATATGGATTCCAGTTCATGTTATCGTCCGGGTTTCATGGTTGGTGATAGGTGTTCTGGTAGGCTTGATTGGGGTCGTACAGGTTAAAGGGTGGTCGGATGTCTGGCTGATGTGGTGGATAAAAAGCAGGCCGAGTTGGGATGTAGTTTTGTGGTACCTGATATGATAGCTGGCTCATGATTTGGTGCTGATTAACTACCCAACTATCATGCTGGCGTCTCCTGGATTGCTTATACTCATCCGCGGCTCTCCACTGTTCATACTGATGATGCCTATCCTGGTTATTCATTTCCATCTCATACATATGCTGATAAACATCAGTATAACTATCCCTAATGACATCCCTGATGTCATCTGCTTCCTCCATCTCCTCATCCAAACCCCTCTCTACCTGTGGGTGTCTGCCCTGATATGGTATTGGCATATTGTGTCTCCGTTTTAGTACCTTTGCACCTTGACATACCTGCAAACCTACACTCTCGGCTTGCCCCCCAATCTCTACCATCGGACCCCCTTGCTCTTTATTTACACCTAAGTACTCTCCAATGAGAGTAATAAAAATACCTCCTCCTATAATACTTCCTACTTGCATACCCTCAACAACTTTAGACAAATAGTGGCCTACGCAATAAGGAATATTAACGAAGCTCCTCGAGTCTCGAATACACTTAAGATGGAATAAATCGTTTAGGGTCATTTTCTCCTTGTTTCTACCCCTTTGTGTAATCGAGTTTGCTAAAAATCTATGTATTACCCGTAGTTCTGCCATGTCAATATCTAAATAGGAGTGTCCCCCCCCCCCCCCCCCCCCGCGTAAATTCCCTAAATCTTGACATACGCCTCCATATGGCGTTAGCGTCAAAATCTCTATCTACTCTTTCACCTTCGACAATTAAACTATTGCAATCAGGTGTACTAATTTCTGTGGGGGTGTAGATTAATAAAGCCCTAGCCATGTCCAACATGGACATTCTGTACATTGTACCTCCTAAAAGAAATCTAATAAAACTTTTATTTCCTAACATAGTAACTTCATTATTTAACTCTATAGTGCTAAGCAATTCAACACACCATTCTCTATATATAGTTCTACGCATGGTAAATAAACGAATCCAATCATTAAATGTAGAGCTATCATACCTCTGAACCAGTAAACCTCTAACCGAGTTGGCTAGGCCAACCGCTTCCAAAGGCTCCCAATCAATTACCCGAGGCATTTCAATATTTTTCTGGTAAAGAATGTGCATGTTCTTTTGAAATTTTGGGTACTCTGTCCAACATCGATCGAATCTTAGGTTGGTATGTAACTGTTGTTCATTGATTAGTAGGTGTGTAATCCTCGGGTGAGGCTGAAATTAACGATAATGAGCTAGAAAACAGTGGTTCCAGCTCATAATATGGTAAATGTTGATCATAATATTGGTGTTGTTCTTGTTGTGGCTCTTGTGGTTGCATCTCTGGCTATGGTTCTTGCTGTGGCTCTTGTTATGGCTCTTGTTCAGCTCGTCTAGACGACGATGCACCGTCAGTATCTGTATTTCTCTGTAAAACACATTAAACACAAAATTTTGTGCATTCAAATAATGCATTAGTGTTAGCAAAATAACAAATTAACACAATTTCAATAACATGCTTAATCAATATTAAACTTATACACATTTTCATATTTTTATCAATTCTACAATTTTTCAAATAAGTATATATGAAAATGTATACAATGTTCATAAGCATTCTAATCAAATAACATGTCAAAATAACCATTACTAGCAATTAAACAAGTTTCAAATGGCATTCATATCAAATTAATCAAGTTCATGAATTTTAGACTTAAAAAGTCCACTTTGATGCTCAAAAATCATGTTTAGGATCAAAGTTTTGATCATTTAGCAACCTAAACATGTTACACTACTTAATTTAGCAATAATTCATAACAAAAATCGGCCATAACCTGTTTATATTAAAAAGTCTCAAATTGCTCAAAAACACAAACCCTAGATTTCTAAAAATTTTGAAGTTTAAGGCTTCAAATCATGACAAATAACATCAATCTAGGTTATACAAGCATAATATACTAACAATTTAACTCTAATTAGGCTAGAAATCATCAAAATTAAATTAGGTAAAAAAATTGCTCAAGAACAAAAAATTCGAATTTAAGAGTGTTTTAGGGGTGAAATCGTTACCTTCGTTGAAAAATCCTTGACAAGTATCTCCTCATTGTAATTTTAGTGAAGATTTGGTGAAAAATTAATGAATTTAGGGGGGGGGGGGTTGTTTGCTCGTGTTATTGTGAAGAAGCAGAGAGCTCGCTGCCTTTTGTTCCTGGCCAGGTTTTTTTTATCCATGCGATCGCGTGGTGGTATTGGGTAAATCCCATGCGATCGCATGGGGTCCTGGTTTTTTTTTTTAAATAAAACCTTTAATTATTAAAACAAAAATTGATTAATTTATAAAATTTTATTTCTTTTTAGATTGAGGGCGTTTCGGTATGTTTACGTAGTTCATCCTTCGACAAAATTTTAAAATTTGTCATTTTTAAGGCGTTGTTTTAAAAGCAAAGATTTTTTAGTTTTTTTAATGTTTTTGTCATACTTTAAATCAATAAGATTAAAAATAATGATAACAAAATTTATCGTCCTGCCCTCGGGTAAAGCAATTTCGGTTCAACGACCTATTGTTTAACTCACGACGCATTTTAGAAATTAATTTTTAACTTAATGAAATAAAGTACATTTTTATCTTTAAATTCACACCAAACTTAAATTTAAAATGCATAAAATTTGATATAAATATTAATATTCATTAATTTTACAATTTTAAAATAAAATAGTTTTATATTAATTTTAAAAACAAGGTAAAAAAAATAGAAAACCTTTTTGGTCTTTTATCCCACTTTAATCAATCAAATATTTACAAAAATATACGTCCCTCTTTTGGGTAAAGTAATTTCGGCTATATTACCTAATTTTACTCATGATGATTTTTTGAAATATTTTGGGTTGATTGATTAAAGATATTTATACCTTATGAATAAACGGTAAATTTCGTAGTGATGTAATAAATTTTTGTATGATATCAATATTATTATACCTAATTTTATTGAATATCAATTTAATACTTTATAGCGAACGATTCAGCGTTTATTATTAAAAGGTTAAAAGCAATAAAAATAAAAATAAAAACTGTACATACTTACCTGCTAGATGGAATTCTCAGAGACCTGCTTTAGTCGACTCATAGGAGAGTCGTTCGATTTGGTTTTCCATTGCTACATAAGCGTAACCTCGAGTATTTAACAACTTTTCTGCTAAACATATGAACGGTCCTTCTCTGCATAGAATAAACTCGGTATTGAAATATGTCTGATTCGTCGAGCATTTTCCTTCGTGTGATTATTTTCCGCATTTATGACATTTTTCAAGATGTCTTGCTCTTCTTTTTGCTGCGGATTTTGATGTTCCTTTACCGAAATGTGTTTTATGATGATTGTTTCTGAGTTATTTCCTTACTTCGTCCATTTTGCCTCTTATGAATGATACCAGTTCACTCGGAAAAGTGTTGTTATTACGTTTAGTAATCAAAGCGTGTAGAGTTAGACCATGGTTCAAATCAAAGCAATTCTTCATCTCGTAAAACCTAATAAAAATAAAAATTCAGAATGGGGGGAGAAGACTAGTTCTTTAGTGTCTGCTAGGGAAAGACCAATCGGATTCCATTCTCAAGAACTATACGAAAACAGAAAATCTAACTCTAAACAGCATTATATTATTTCTTTAGAACATTTGAATCTCCCCACACTTAGGTGGCTGTGGCGTTGAAATTGTGATTAACTTCATCATTTACTTCCATCGGACCATCAATATAGTGTTTAACTCTATGACCATTAACTTTAAATTCAGTTCCATTTGAATTTATTAACTCTATTGTTCCGTATGGAAAAACTCTTTTGACTATGAATGGTCCAGACCATCTTGATTTCAACTTTCCAGGAAATAGCTTGAATCGTGAATTGAAAAGAAGGACTCTGTCTCCTTCCTTAAATTCCTTTGAACTTCTGATTCATTTATTATGCCATTTCTTTGTTCTTTCCTTATAGATTGACGAATTTTCATATGCATCATGTCTTCTAATTCGTTTAGTTGACTTAATCGTAAACGTCTGGCTTCATGTAAATCAAGATTACATGCCTTCAAAGCCCAGAATTCTTTGTGCTCAATTTCTACTGGAAGTTGACATGCTTTTCCGTAAACGAGTTTAAAAGGTGTGGTGCCAATTGGAGTTTTGTAGGCTGTTCTGAAAACCCAGAGTGCATCCTCCAATTTTATGAACCATTCCTTCGGATTTGATCCTACGATTTTCTCTAGAATAGGTTTTAATGCTTGGTTGGTATTTTCAAATTGTCAACTTGTTTGTGGATGATAAGCGGTTGAGATTTTATGAGTTACTCCGTATCTTTTGAGAACTTTCTCAAGTTTATTATTACAAAAATGAGTACCTCGATCACTTATTAAAGCTTTCGGTGTTCCGAACCTAGCAAAAAGACGTTTTAAGAAGTTGACTACAACTCGTGCATCATTAGTTGGGAGAGCTTGTGCTTCCGCCCATTTAGATACATAATCAATGGCTACGAGAATGTAGAGATTATTATGAGATTTTGGAAATGGACCCATAAAGTCAATACCCCAAACGTCGAACACTTCACCTACTTGAATGACGTTTTGTGGTATTTCATCACGTTGACTTATTTTTCTTGCCCTTTGACATGCATTACAGGATTAACAAAGAAGGTGCGCATCTTTGAAAATTGAAGGCCAATAGAATCCAGCGTCGTAGACTTTCTTTGCTGTGATTTGAGGCCCATAATGCCCTCCTGTTGGTCCTGTGTGACAATGGTTTAATATTTGACTAGCTTCATCTCTGAATACGCATCGGCGTATTATTCCATCGGGACATTTCTTAAACAAATGTGGATCCTCCAAAAAATAGTGTTTTATATCACTAAAGAATTTCTTTCATTTTTGGTATGACAACCCTTTCTCGAGGAATCCACATACTAAGTAGTTTGCAAAGTCTGCAAACCATGGAATTTCACTATAATCGATTTGCAAGAGATATTCATCTGGAAAGTTATCTTGTATGGTTGATTCATTTAGAACTTCTAATTCAGAATTTTCAAGGCGAGAAAGATGATCAGCTACGAGATTTTCTGCTCCCTTTTTATCTCGAATTTCAATATCGAACTCTTGTAAGAGTAAGATCCAACAGATTAATCGTGGATTGACATCTTGTTTCTAAAATAGGTATCTAAGAGCAGAATGATCAGTATAGACCACCGTTTTAGCTAGAACGATATATGAACAAAATTTGTCAAAAGCAAAAACGATAGCAAGGAGTTCTTTTTCAGTAGTTGTGTAATTCGTTTGTGCTCCTTGTAACGTCTTACTAGCGTAATAAATAGGTTGAAATCGTTTTTCAATCCTTTGTCCTAAAACGGCTCTCATTGCAAAATCACTTGCATCGCACATGAGTTCAAATGGTAGATTCCAATTTGGAGTTATCATGATCGGTGCATTAGTGAGTTTTTCTTTAAGAATATTAAAAGATTTGATGCATTCATCCGAAAAGATGAATGGAGCATCTTTTTCAAGGAGTTTATTCATATGAGTGGTAATTTTAGAAAAATCTTTTATGAAACGTCGGTAAAAACCAGCATGCCCTAGAAAACTCCTAACTCCTCTAACATTGGTGGGATGTGGAAGTTTAGCAATTACATCTACTTTAGCTCTATCCACTTTAATTCCTTCACTTGAAATTTTATGACCAAGAACGATGCCTTCTTTAACCATGAAATGGCATTTCTCCCAATTAAGTACTAGATTTGATTTCTCGCATCTAATAAGAATTCGTTCAAGATTAACTAGACATGTTTCAAAAGTATCACCGAAGACTGAAAATTCATCCATGAAAACTTCCATGCATTCTTCTATCATGTCGTGAAAAATCGCCATCATGCACCTTTGAAAGGTTGCAGGTGCGTTGCAAAGTCCAAATGGCATGCGTTTGTAAGCAAAAGTACCATAAGGGCATGTGAAGGTGGTTTTCTCTTAGTCCTCAGGTGCGATTGGAATTTGAAAATATCCGGAGAAACCGTCAAGAAAACAATAGTAACTGTTCCCAGCTAACCTTTCCAACATTTGATCAATGAAAGGTAAGGGAAAGTGATCTTTTCTGGTGGCGTCATTTAATTTTCTATAATCAATACAGACACGCCATCCTGTTACAGTCCTAGTGGGAATAAGCTCATCTTTTTCATTTGTGATGACAGTGATGCCACCCTTCTTAGGTACGCATTGAACTGGGCTTACCCATGGACTATCAGAGATTGGATAAATTAAACATGCATCAAGCAGTTTAATAATTTCTTTCTTAACAACATCTTGCATATTAGGATTTAGTCTTCATTGGCATTGCACATATGTTTTATGACCTTCTTCTATAAGGATTTTATGTGTGCAATACGAAGAACTTATGCCTTTAATGTCATGAATCTTCCATGCAATAGCTGGTTTATGAGCTTTTAGCATAGAAATGAGCTGAGATTTTTCATTTTCCATAAGAGAAGACGAGATTATTACAGGTAATTCAGATTCACCATGCAAATAAGCGTATTCCAAATGGTTTGGAAGTGGCTTTAACTCTAATATCGGTGGTTCTTCTATCGATGATTTGTATCGATATCTGTCTTCCTCTTTTAGTACTTGAAGTTCTTCTGTTGTTGGTTCGTATTCATTAGCCATAAGTGCGGCTAACATTTCAGCTTCATCAATTGGTTCAGTTGCTTCTCCTAAAGAACATTCTCCTATTCCTTGTAATTCTGGAAATTCTTGTAACAATTCTTCTTGTGAATTTATGGTTTGAACATAATAACATGTATCATCTGCAGATTGCGGTTGTTGCATGGCTCTATCAACAGAAAAAGTAACACTCTTGTCCTCGATACTTAGGGATAGTTTCTTACCAAACACGTCTATTATTGCTTTAGCCGTGTTTAAGAATGGTCTTCCTAATATAAGAGGAACTCGAGAATCTTCTTCCATGTCCAGAATAACAAAGTCTACTGGAAATACTAAAGTACCAACTTTAACTAGCATGTTCTCCATTATCCCTCTAGTATATTTTATTGATCGATCGGCTAGTTGTATGCTTATTCGTATTGGTTTCAATTCTCTAAGGTCTAGTTTAGCGTATAATGAATATGGCATTAAATTTATACTAGCACCTAAGTCTGCCAATGCTTCTATTGAACTAAGACTACCCAGAAAACATGGAATTGTGAAGCTTCCTGGATCTGATAATTTTTCTGGTATCTTATTCAACAGCACTGCAGAACAATTAGCATTCATTGTAACAGCTGAGAGTTCTTCCATTTTCTTTCTATTTGTGATTAGATCTTTCAGGAATTTAGCATATCTTGACATTCCTGAAATTACATCAATGAAAGGAAGATTGACATTTATTTGTTTAAACATATCCAAGAATTTGGATTGCTCGGCTTCAAGTCTTTCTTTTTTCATTTTACTCGGGTAAGGAAGTGGTGGTTGGTATGGTTTAACATAAGGCTTTGCCTTAACTATGTTATCTACATTAACCTTTTCAGCTACCGGCTCTGTTTCCTTCTCTAACTCAGGTTGTGGTGCATGTGTAGTAGGAATAGAGTCATCAGAAATTACAAGTATTTCAGGTGATTTAAGTGTAATACCACTTCTTGTGGTAATGGCTTTAGCTGTTTCATTCCGGAGGTTAGCATTTGTATCGCTAGGTAGACTCCCTGGTTTTCTTTCACCTATCAACCTTGCTAGGTTACTTACTTCTTGTTCCAGATTTTGGATGGAAGCTTGTTGATTTCTAAATGCTTGAGTATTTTGTTCATTAGTTTGTTTCTGAGATGAAAAAAACTGCGTTTGAGATTCAACTAGCTTCGACATCATATCTTCTAAATTTGGCTTTTTATTATCGGTTTGATGTGCGCAGAGGTGTATATGAAATAGCTTATATTTTACTAGGAAAAACTATTAAATACGATACAATTTTACACAAGATATTTATTTATTTATAGAATGGATATACTTAAACCTTGCTACAACACTTATAAGCAGTGTACCTAATCGTACAGTAGTGTAGTTTTTAGTAAGTCCGGTTCGTTCCACAGGGAAAATCTTTAAACAAAGCTTAACGCTATATTAGTTTTAATTTATAAAAATACAAATATATTAATAAGTAATATTATTATTATAAAGGGGGTTTTTACCGTTTAATGACCGGTTTGTCGATTTTTAAAACTTTAGTCGCAGTTAAAACCTAATGTAAAATATTAAAAATAAATACAAGACTTAATTTAAAGCGTAAAGTAAATAATGATAATGAAATTGCGATAAATAAAAGTGCGATAAAATAAAATTGCGATAATTAAAAAATACGATAATTAAAAGTACAATTAAATAACAATAAATAAAAGTGCGATAATTAGAAGTGCAATTAAATATAAAATAAAGGAAATTAAATATGAAATAAAAGAATTATGCTTATTTAAACTTCCGTAATCATGATATTTTACGTGTTGATTTTAGTTTTATGCCCATGGGTTAATTGTCCTTTGTCCTGGATTATTTAATATGTCCGTCTAGTTTTTGTCCATAACAGTCCATCAGTCATAAATATAAAGTGCGAGTATCCTCGCACTACAAGAAAAATGCTCCTATAGGACCTTTTTTTTCTGGGACCTAGTAAAATATGGTCCTAAATGCTACTTACATAGGACCAGACGATATTTAAGGTCCTATTATGACATACACTTTAGAGTATGGTCCTATTATGAGGTACGCGTTTAGAGTAGGGTCCTATTATGAGATATGCTTTTAGAGTAGGTCCCATAATCATATATTTTTATAGGACAATTAAAAAGTAGATCCTAATAGACGATCTTATATGACATTTATTTGTTAGAGTCTCATTATGTGTTTATGTAATAGGACACTTAATATGAACGTCATATTAAATATATCTTTAGAGGCCAATTATTTTCGAGAGTCTTCTTAAACTGTAACATGTTAGGACTTTTGGTACTTATGTCCTATAAATTTATGTTATTAGGACACATTATATTATGGTTATATGACATGTACCTTTATAGGACGTTTATTTTTGTGAGTTGTGTAATGGTAGAACATAATAGGACTTAATATGACTGATTGATTTTTTTTTGTCCTAATTGTCATATGATTTCATAGGACACTCTAAGTGTGAACCAAAAGATAGTACTTTATAAGACTTTTAATGACATAGTGTAGTATTATATGTTAATTTAATAGAACACCTTATATAAAAGTCATATGAAATAATATTTCATAGGACATTTATTTTTCATACTCGTATTATAACATAAGCTAACAGGACATGTGATATTTATGTTGTATCATTGTAAATTTTTAGGATACTTTAATTATTTAATATTATGGAGGAGTTTTTGGGGTTCTAATTATCATATGATTTCATATAACACTTTAATTGTGAATCATCAATGGAACTTTATAAGACATATAACGATTTAGTGTCGCATTATGTGTTAATTTAATAGGACATTTTATAAAAAATTCATATGAAATAAACTATCATAGGACATTTATTTTTCATAGTCGTATTATATCGTAAGTTAACAGGACATGTGAAATATATGTCGTATCATTAAAAATTTTTAGGACACTTTGATTCTTTAATGTGACCGATGAGTTGTCTGGGTCCTAAATATCATATTATTTCATAGGACACTTTAATTATGAATCATAAAATAGAAATTTATAAGACATTTAACGGTTTAGTGTCGCATTATGTGTTTATTTAATAGGACACTTTTTAAAATAGTCTTATAAAATAAAATATCATACGACATTTAATTGTCATAGTTATATTATATCATCAGCTAATAGGACATTTGATATTTATGTCGTATCATTTTAAATTTTTAGGACACTTTGATTCTTTAATGTGACGGATGAGTTGTTGGGGTCCTAATTATCATATGGTCTAATATGACACTTTAATTGTGAATCATAACATGAAACTTTATAAGATATTTAATGATTTAGTGTTGCATTATGTGTTTATTTAATAGGACACTTTATAAAAAAGTCATATAAAATAAACTATCATATGACATTTATTTGTCATAGTCGTATTATATCATAAGCTAATAGGACATGTGATATTTATGTCATATCATTGTAAAATTTTCAGGACACGATGATTGTTTAATGCGACGGATGAGTTGTTGGGGTCCTAATTGTCATATCATTTCATAGGACATTTTAATTGTGAATTATAAAATGGAACTTTGTAAGACATTTTATGGTTTAGTGTCGAGT
Source organism: Rutidosis leptorrhynchoides (assembly GCF_046630445.1). NCBI lineage: Eukaryota > Viridiplantae > Streptophyta > Magnoliopsida > Asterales > Asteraceae > Rutidosis > Rutidosis leptorrhynchoides. The sequence continues at coordinate 681,223,453 of NC_092333.1, forward strand.
TATGTGTTTATTGAATAGGACACTTTATAAAAAAAAGTCATAAGAAATAAACTATCATAGGATATTTATTTGTCATAGTCGTATTAGATCATAAGGGAATAGGACATGTGATATTTATGTCGTATCATTGTCAATTTTTAAGACATTTTGATTCTTTAATGTGACGGATGAGTTGTTGAAGTCCTAAGTATCATATGATTTCATACGACACTTTAATTGTGAATCATAAAAGGGAACTTTATAAGACATTTAACTGTTTGATGTCGCATTATGTGTTAATTATATAAGACACCTTATATAAAAGTTATATAAAATATACTATCATATGACATTCATTTGTCCTAGTCGTATTAGATCGAAACATAATATGACACTTTATATTTAGGTCATATTAATCTAAGTTTTTTGTGTCTTAATTATTATAAAAAGGACTTATAAAAATTGAATTTGGTGATCTTATGAACATTGCTAGAATAATATGATTTTGTATTTGTAAATTTCCTTATCGGTGTCGTACTTAAAGAGATGACACATGAATCATAATATTTTGTATTCATTTTTAAGTAATTATATATAAGCTTAGTTCTTCGACTTATTTTTTATATTTTGTATGCAATTCTAATAATGTTTAAAACCATAAATGAACATGGAATAAAAAGTGTATTTTTAATAAAAGAAAAGCCATCCTTAGTTAATTATGAATTCGTCGTATTGTCTAAACAAGCTTTGATATTTGTCGATACATAGGTACATGTAATGATGTAAACCAATTTTATTAACTAACATAAAAATTACCGTTTCTATACTTGCCAATTGTTGCTCCTATAGAACAATATTCGGACATTGCTACTATGTCTCAGGTGCACACGTCTTGTTGCGTTTGTCAAGTAGCTAATGTTGCTTGTTGGGTCAACACAACCAATTGTCAACAATTGAGTCATAGCTAATACTTTCAATCTAAAGTGTAACAAATTCAACAAGTGGACTGGCCAATAAGACCCACAATCCAGCATAGTAAACAAAATATCCAAAAGATACTAGTTTCAAAGTATTGAAATACTTATCACACAGTACTGAAATTAACATAACAATCAAAGTACATAACCAAAAATAAACAAGAGTTCGATCTGCAACAAAAGAACACAAACCTAAATGAATAGCAGTTGATTACGACCCACTACCCACTGTAAGTACCTGAAGTTTCATCATTTAATGGAAGACGGGCAGGAAGACGTGCAACAGTTGATTTTGTGAATCTAGGGGCAGATGGACCAGCAGCATTACCAAATTGACGACTAGAGGAAGGACAAGGCGCACACGAATATCCAAGTTGTTGAAATAAAAAACGTGTCGCCTTATTCGTATAGCATAAATCATTTTCTAAATCGCTGAATCTGGGATATTATAAAGCTTCACTGTTGACAGTAGTACTTTCTTCCCTTGCAGCACTGACATTGCCACCGGAATAGTTTTGTTATCAACTAGGTCTAGGTTTGCCAAATGTACTTCATCAAAATAGGTTGTAGTTGCAACCTCTGTCGAAGCAAGTAGATCACCCTCAGTATTATCCCCTAAACCTAGAGCTAACTGGGTTATATAGGCCCACCACAAACATAAGCATTATGTTTTTTCCCCACACTCTTATATAGATACCGAACTAAACACTTAGCCAAGTTACACGGTGTATTATGAACAATATAATACATATACAGCATGTCAGATCGTGTAACGTTGTAAGTGCATGTAGCATGCTGATTTATCATTTCGGCAATTGCTTGATGCAGTGTCTTATAACATGGTTGAGTGATCGATGTGGATGACAAGTATGTTTGACAGTTCCCTGCTCCAAAAGTGGTCTAAAAATTCCGTGGTTCAACACCGGACGGCCAACCAGTCAAACCAATAATAAAATTTTGACTTTTGACTTCATCAGTGGTATACAAGTTCATAGCCAACACAAATTTGGAAAACGAAAGTTCATATTTTTTAACTTCCAAAGAAAAAAAAAATTCATATACGATAAATTAAAATCTGAATCTAATCATTTAACTTGAATAATAGTCAACTGGAATTAAACAAAAAAACTAGATGATTAGAATAGGTTAAAACAACTAGAACAACAAGAGCCTAAAAACAAAATAATAACAAATGAAATTACAAATCGTTGCAGGAGATACTATTAGTTGGAGGTGTAATCAACAATTAAGCATAAGTATATGAAGATGGATGTTGATTTCAACGGCTGGAGCGACGTTGTTCGAATACCAGATAACTAGAAACCGCAATTACTTATAAAGCGAACAAAGAGAATCCCCAACTTCTCAAACATATAATTTTGGATGAGTAATTTGGGGATGAATAATATGGGGTTAAAACGCGGTAATTTTTGGGAGATAATTTGAGCTTTTTGATCACAACTTCTTCCCCGATTAATCTAGTTTTTTTTTTCCGTCAAAGTCGATCGATACCCAAATGACTAAATCATCACTCTTTCTAAATAATTACTCTATCCGTTCCAAAATAATTGTCATGTTGGATATTTCAAAGTCAATTAATAAAGTTTTGACTTTAAATACTTATTGGTTTTGCAATAAAATATATGATGAAATTTATATGAATAGATTTATTTTCAAATTTATTTTCATTTGGTATAACTTTCATTTAATATTATATAACACAAAAAAGATATTTAAGGTCAAACTTGAAGAAGAAAAAAAATTCAAAAAGTCAAAACATGACAATTATTTTGGAACAGAGAAAGTAATAATTCTTCCCTAATCAAAATATGGGACGCAATTTATTATTGAAAACTACTCCCTCATTCTCATATCAATAGTGCAATATTCTATTTTGTATATCTCAAATTAATAGTTCACTTCTATAAATAAAAAAGAATAAGAAACATAAATTCTATTATGCCCATAATGTATGTGAATATAATTAAAGGATAAAGAATAGATTAAGGTAAAACTGAAAAATAAACAGAAAGTACAGTGGTTTTATGACATTTTCTTAAACTATGTGTTTTTTGTCTCAGAACTATTAATATGGGATAGAGAGTGTAATTGCTTACTTTTATAATTGATACACTCACATTTCATATATATACTCATATATTCATATACTTCCTCCGTCCCATATTGATAATCTAGTATTTCATTTTGATTGTTTCCTAATTAATAGTCTACTTTCATATATAGATAATAAATAATAATAATAATACTAAGGTAAAGTTCTATTATACTATTAATGTATCTGGATAGGATTAAAAAATAAAAAGTAGGTAAAATTAGAAAATAAACAAATACAATACTTTTATCTTAAACTGTGTATTTTTTGTTTGTGGACTATTAATATGAAACTGAAAAATAAACAGAAAATGCATATTTTTATGACATTTCTTTAAACTGTGTATTTTGTATATGTGGACTATTAATATGGGACGGAGGGCATATTCATATTCATATATAATTAAAATAAAAAGTTAGTTATTTTACACCTTTAATTATATATTTAAAATAAAAAGATACATAAATATTAAATAAAATTTAAACTATAAAATTAACAAAAATATAGTAATAGTATGTTTTAAAGTATGTCTTTTTTGAACGAACAATTACAATAAAACGAAGAAAGTACTATAGGAATCGTAACTAATTAAAATCATTCTCGATCATCCTATTACTAGCCGAGATGTCGGAGAGTTAATTCATCGAAATTTGTGTGTTTAAACCACCCAAAAAATCTGACTCGTCCAAAATAAGTTTGTAGATGTGCTTTACACCCGAAGTCTCAACAAAAGCAAAGAATGACCCAACATGATAAAGCCAACTAAATACTTAGCCACTTTCAAGACAGTCCCAAGACGCCACCAACATAACATTTTCCATCGAAGCATACTTTATCACGAAACCCCATATGTCAATCCATGGACAACGGCTAGTGCCACGTGGACCAATCAGCAAGAGACACACAAAATTGGCCTTTTTTTTCGTTGCAACTCCAACTAACACTCGTTAGTGACGAAAACTGACGCCGCGTTAACGGCCATCAGTTTTCGTCAGTTTGTGCCATGTGGAACTGATGGTGCAAACGGACGCCTGGTTGGAGGTGGTCTTAGTGTATCTAATTAGGGTAATTCAATGGCTAAGATTAAAAATTATGTTCAAGGATATCTCAATAGGTCTTTAAAAAAAACAACAGTCGACATCGAATACTCTTATTTGTCACGCGCACACACCCTTTTGGGAGGAAACCCGAATCATATTGCAAGAACCATATCCTTAAACCATCCCAAGGGCCATCGGACCGGATTTGAATCCTGAATAAATCTAGGAGTAAACCTCCTTCAAGTCAATCTGGAATTTTATATTCCAGGCATATTGATTAATAGGTCTTTTATTTGAATATCTAGTATAAATAGATAGATTCTAGCGTTACCACTCAAATATTTAAATATTCTATAATGATGATTAGTCTTTATTTCATAAAATTGAAAAATTGATTGATTAAACAAAGTTATACTTCGTATATTGTAAAAATGATTAACATATTAGATTATAAATAAGTAATCAAGTAATAATATGGATCCACATTTTATTTTATTAAACGACCTAGGACAAACTTATGTGATTATGAAGTACTAAAACAATTTTCGGCAACGTAAATTATATTTGATTTTTAATACAATTTATTAATTGTGTGTCCAAAATCATGTTAAAAAAACCCGAAATTGATAAATCCGACTGAAATCCAAAAACGAAACCGGATTCGAATACCCGATCCGGACCCGACTAAGCTAATCGGATCTGAATTTCCGATTTGAAAACGCTTACCCGAAACGGGTCCTAATTTTTTACACCGGATCCGAATACCCGAATCAGAACAGAATCCGAACCGGAATCGAATATCCGAATATCAATCTGAAATCGATCGAAAACTACTATAACTTAATAGGACGCCCTATTATTATGTCATAATAAGCTTGATATATATCATTATATTAGGACTTTTTTTCATGGTACTAAAGTAACATCTTATTTTGATATATTAGGACTTATTTCTTGGTTTTAAAGTTTAATAATATTTTTTATTTTATGATTTTTTTTAGTGGTACTAACCTTGAAAATCATTGTATTAGGACCCTTTTATGTGGTACTAAAGTAACATATCTTTATATATTAGGACCAATTTTGTGGTTTTAAGGTTTTTGAGATAATTATATTAGGACTTTTTTAGTGATACTAATTTTAAAACTCCTTATATTATGACCCATTTTTTGGTTTTAAGGTGTGAAATATTTTTATTAGGACATTTTTTAGTGGTACTAACCTTAATAATAATTATATTAGGACCCTTTATGTTGTACTAACGTATCATATCTTTATATATTAGGACCTATTTTGTGGTTATAACGTTTCAAATATTTATATTAGGACTTCTTTTAGTGGTTCTATCCTTAAAAATCATTGTATTAGGACCCTTTATGTGGTACTAAAGTAAAATATGTGCATATTAGGACTTTTTCCTTTGGTACCAAACTAGTGTATCGTTAGATTAGGACATTGTTTATTGGTACTAATGTATTATTTTTTTACAATAGGACCATTATTTTCGTCTTTACGAATTATAACTTTTTATTAGGACACTTTTGTTGGTACTTATATCATATATTTTTACTTTTTGGGACCCCTTGTGTATGTCTCATTTTCAAAAAGTGACTCCTAATATGTATTTTAAGGACCTTTCTTTATGGTTGTTAATTATACTATAGGACCTGATCATTGGTTTCATAATCTTATTACCTTTTAGGACACTTTTTAATTTCAATACTTTATACGACTGCGTTAGATACAACCCCCATTGGTAGGTCCTATCAAGCCCAAAGGTCTTATAAAGTGGCTTTATATGACCAAATTGGGGGTCCTATAGGAGCATTTTTCTTGTAGTGTCGTCAAATTATCCTTATACCCGAAGTTAAATATTCCAACTAATTGGGGACTTAAACTGTAACAAGGTTTTAATACTTTGTTTAATAATTACACCAGGATATCGACTGAGTGTAACCCAAGGTTTTAATACTTTGTTATCAATTATGCCAAGTATCCTTATACATAATTTCACCCCTGTTTTAATAATTCTAGTGACTATTAATCCATTCCCGTGTCCGGTTAAATGAACGATTATTCGTACATATAAATACCCCGCCCATCGTGTCCGATCGAGTGTATATGGTTATTTATGGGTACGTCCAATTGTAAATCTTTATATTAAAATTAACAAACTATCATTTAGTTAAACAAATATAAAGCCCATTAATAGCCCATAGTCTAATTTTCACAAGTGTCGTTCTTTTGTCCAAACCCCAATTATGGTACAAAACCCAATTACCCAATTTTAGTAATTAGCCCAACATCATGATTACTTCGGTATTAAATAAGCATAATAATAACTTAGCTACGAGACATTAAATTAAAAAGGTTGAACATAACTTACAATGATTAAAAATAGCGTAGCGTTACACGGACAGAATTTCGACTTACACCCTTACAATATTCGCTAACATACCCTTATTATTGGAAATTAAAATTAAAATATAAATTATATATATATATTTACGTATATAGAGAGATAGATAGAATTAGGATATATAAAACGTTCAGAATGCATTGCCTTTTATAGGCATTTTCGAATTTGGTTGCTCCGCGAGTCGCGACACTCTTGCTCTTCAAACTCCGCAAGTCGCGGAGTTCGTAAATCTAGCTCACACAAGTTTGGATCCTAGTCTGCCGACGGATTTTAATAATATAAATATAATATAAATATATAATTTATATAATTAATTATATATTATATTATATTTATATACATAATTAATTTGTAACTTTCGGTCCGTTGCGTCGAGCGTTGAGAGTTGACTCATGGCCCGGTTCCGGATTTTCGAACGTCCTTGCGTACAATTTAATATCTTGCACTTTGCGTTTTGAATCTTGTACTCTTGTAATTTCGAGACGTTTCTTATCAATAATTGGAACCTCTTTGATTGTATTTTGTACTTTTGAGCTTTTTGGTCGTTTGCATCTTCAATTCATCGAATCTGTCTTTTGTCTTCACCTTTTATTATTTAAACGAATATCACTTGTAAATAGAACAATTGCAACTAAAAGCTTGTCTTTCTTGAGGGATAATGCTATGAAATATATGTTTGTTTTTAGCATTATCAAATATTCCCACACTTGAGCGTTGCTGTCCTCAAGCAATATAGTCTTGAAATACTAGAATCACTTCTTTATTCTTCACACTTTGTACATCAGTGATTTCTTTACGGCGGTATAAATAATGGTAGTAACGATGTGGTTTACAGTCCCACATGACTATAAAATTTAGATCCATTAAGGAAATTAGATCTTTATGAAAAAATTTGATCTTTTGAAAATTAAATCTAGTTTTTACCCTAGATAAATTTTCCGGAATAACCCTTCACCGGTGTTTGCAAAATATTTTTGTGGGTTTGGTGGGTTTCAGATTTGAAAATTTTAGCTCAAAACTTGTGGTTTTGTGTCACCCATTTGCTAACCTTGTATTAGGAAAGCAACACGTCCAGTATACTTGCTCCGTATATTACCTTTCGGTAAACTACCGTCCGGTTGTAAAGGAAAGCGTTGAACAAGCAACTGTTAAGGCAATGTCCCCTGACATGCTTTTAATTATGGTCTATAACGTGTCGGATGCAATTACTATCCTTGGTAGGAGCAATAGTAAAGCTCACCCTATAGTTTTTCGGTCTGGCACAAGGTCCTGTCTTTGACCATACTATGTAAGTCGACGTCCAAGATTTCCTCGAGATTTTTTTCGAGATGTCGAGATCTCCGAAAAAATGTTCAAACGAGATTTCTCCGAGATCCGAGATCTCCAACCTTACACACGGGTTCTCGGTATCGATATCATTTTCATTTGCATTTAGATTTACTTCTCTTGCACGGTAGTTCGGTTATGGTCTAATGTTATGGTGGTGGTTCGATAGTCAGAGTAGCTCGATTCATTTACACCGTAAAAGTAAACTAAATACAAAACAAGACCTACAACAATGGTCGGCAACAAAATACGCACTAGAACACCACCAAACCACGAATTTTACACGAAGAGACATCACCGAAATCATAACCATTCATAAAGTTTATGAGTTTCTTCGAAACTCAAAACACCAAATTAACCACCAACCACCACCTCAACACCCATCACTACTCACTACTACCCATCAATACCACCACCCACCACCACCACCTCCACCCCCCACGACCATCACCACCCACCAACACCCACAAACACCCACCACTAACGTCACCCATCACTATCACCCCCACATACAACCATCACCATCCACCACCAACATTACCTACCACCATCGTAACCCATCACCACCACCGCCTACCCACCCACCACCACCGCTACCTACCAGACCACTCCACCACACACTACCACCACCCACCAACAGCCACTGCTCAATTTATCAATGAATTAGTAATTTTAAAAATCGGGTGGTGTACACTACTTATTATCAAATGAATATCAAATATCATGATAAAATGAAGATGTTTTTGCGACAACACAAAATGTGTCAGGTAGACCTTAAATCCTCAATACTAAGATATTAACTTTAAATTGACATCAATACATTAGTGACTATTTGGGATCCAAAAATTCCTCTTACATTTTTAACAATATAGGCGGTAGTTGACAAAAATATATACTATATATTTTTTTTATTTTTTTATATAATTTTTTTTTATATTTTAGTGTTATTATAGAGATAAATAAATAAATAATAAATAATACTACGTATATGTTTTTTTTCATATAGTTATACAGTAATAGACGGATACAATCACACATAAAAAAATGGGAGTATAAAATATTGTTATGATCCTATATCGGATAGGGTGCACAGCAAAAGATAGTTTACAAAGATGGACTTTCCATCCTCCATCAAGTTAGGTTTTGAGAGTGAATTCTATATTTAGTTTTGTAGCTTGATTACGGACATAGTATAGATGGGTTCGTAGCAAATTTGAATAAAGTGAATGTTTTGAGATGCTCAAAACTTATTCAAATAGAAAAAATTCAAAAGTCAAAAACAAAAAAAAATTCCTAAAATTTTATCCCGCCTTATGCCAAAATTTTAAATCCCCAAAAAATTCTACCAATTTCCTCTTTACACGCATCTTTCTTTTCCCACTTCAACCCACCAGGCCACCAAGTCTAGGGTATTTTTTTTCGCTTCTCTCCTCTTCCAAAACAAAACCATCGTTTCCAATCCTAAATTCGGGCGTACTGATTTGTTAAGGTTTGATTGTATACATGAATTGATTTTCTACTTGCGTATGGCTTCAATTCGTCGTCGATGAATGGGGATTTAGGGTTTTACCCTTTCTCGTTGAATCGGCAGGATATGTAGAAATTTGCATTAAAACCTAATGGAAACTTCACGATTAAGCATATCTCCAGCCTTCTTGATCGTCATTTGGCCGATTCATCACCTGGTCTTAACATCTGCAAGTTGATTAGGTGGATCCCAAAAAAGGTAAATTTATTTATTTGGCGTCCAAACATGAATCGAATTCCTACTAGATCTAATATGGTTGATCGTGGAATTGCAATTCCTAGAATTTTCCTTTATTTTTGTTTTATAGAAACTTAAAATTTGGATAGGTTGCGGTGCTTTGGGTACTAACTAAAACCATGATCAGATTTTCATCAAGTTTAGACGCCAACTTACACCAAGGTAAAATGAGTCAGTTTTATTTGGTAAATGATTTCCTCAAATGGGTTAGTTTCTTTTGGTCAATTTTGATTGAAAAGTCTTGAGATATGTCATCAAGACTAGATTTTTATTGGTTTTGGTTAGGAAAACATATTTTTATATAAGATTTCTGATCCCGGTAATATTCGTTTGGTCAAAGTTGTCTAAAAGGAAGAAATTATGAAGTCAAGGTTTATATTATGTGTTTGTTTTTCTATTTACTAGACTAGATAATTACAGAGATACATATGAATGTGTAACTGGTGACCATGACTGCTACTGGTGGAAAGCATCGTGAACAGGTTATTCGAGTTTCATTTTATATACCTTTCATCTTAAATTTGTTATTGTTTTTTGCAGTTGATAGATTAAGTACTTATTTCACTAGGCTACTCCTTTTATGTATCAACATCAACTAATTAAAAACATCATCAGCCATTTGATATGAATTCATCTATGATATTAGAAGACTAACGATATACTCTATTATCTAATAGATGATTGTACAGAAATGTGACTTGGAAATTAGTTCCTGAAAGTAAATTAAAATTTTGTTATAATGTCTGCTTGATGGATCTACACATTATTTACATTGGATATCCAGTTAAGATTGGTAGCTTGACAACCGGTGACAGCAGTTTGGTCATCAGACTAATCAATTTTTTTTTTTATATTTCCAGTTAAGATTGGTAGCTTGACAACTGGTCGGGAAGCTCGTCGTATAGATAATGTTTAACTGAAGTCTGAAAATTGTGAACTTGTTGAAAATTCAGAGCTAACGGCCCCGTTGACAGAGAGGAATAATTCAAATGATGGTTCGTCTGTTCAATCTTTGATAACACCATCCGTTGTACCCAATGGTGCTCAACATCTAAAGGTATATTTCTATTTAGTAGGTTAATGGTTTTTCTATCCTTTTAGGATTCATAAAATATCGGTTGAAAAAAAAAACAGAATTTAGGTTGGAGGCGAAGTTTATTTAAAAAGCATTATAAACCGTACCGAGAAGGTAGCAAGCGGATGGGGGTATACAGACTGGACGGTAAAAAGAGTTAACTTTAGCTCTTGTGTACTCCTTTTTTGGATGGAACATCTGAATGTCTTTCTTTTTTAATGGAAGTATTAAAATCTTTATTCATTTCAGTTCTTACATGAATAGATAGATTGTACATGTATTTTGGTAAAGTCGAGTCTCATTTTTTTAACTGTTGTTCACTTGTTTGTAAGGCCTTGGATGCAAAAGCTATCATATTCAAGAAAAAGAAAAGAAAGAATATAGCCGAACAAAAGGTCATAGACAGGTAAAGTCACATAAATTTGCAAGTTTTAGTTAGTTAAAGTTGAAAATAGGTGTGGATATATCAACCTTGATAATTGTATATATTAGTTTGAGTTTTAGTAAACCAGAGTGATGTAATTGTATTCTGTCCATCAAACAGACACAAAGCAAATGGGGGGTACAAATTTTTCTTTCTCTAGTGTGTCAAATAAATAGTAGAGTACATATTTACAAACTTTTCTGTCTCTAGTGTGTCAAATAAATAAATATACATATCCGTATGCCTACCACAAATTTATGATAATATATTAATTAATTGTTATAATATGCAACTTTATGGTTATAAATATATGTTTGGTTTATTTGTAGGTGGTACTGATGAATTGATAAAGATACTTGTTGATCCAAGACGTTTGGCGTTGCTTTTTTATTATTTTTAATTTCATTGTCAAATGCTACTCTATTTCTTTTTATGTTTGGATTATTTAAAAATATTTTATGTTCGGTGATTTTCATGTTTATGAGAATATTTTTGGGAATTATAATTATGTTTTATTTCATATTTGATTTTTAATACAATTTATTAATTGTGTGTCCAAAATCATGTTAAAAAAACCCGAAATTGATAAATCCGACTGAAATCCAAAAACGAAACCGGATTCGAATACCCGATCCGGACCCGACTAAGCTAATCGGATCTGAATTTCCGATTTGAAAACGCTTACCCGAAACGGGTCCGAATTTTCTACACCGGATCCGAATACCCGAATCAGAACAGAATCCGAACCGGAATCGAATATCCGAATATCAATCTGAAATCGATCGAAAACTACTATAACTTAATAGGACGCCCTATTATTATGTCATAATAAGCTTGATATATATCATTATATTAGGACTTTTTTTCATGGTACTAAAGTAACATCTTATTTTGATATATTAGGACTTATTTCTTGGTTTTAAAGTTTAATAATATTTTTTATTTTAGGATTTTTTTTAGTGGTACTAACCTTGAAAATCATTGTATTAGGACCCTTTTATGTGGTACTAAAGTAACATATCTTTATATATTAGGACCAATTTTGTGATTTTAAGGTTTTTGAGATAATTATATTAGGACTTTTTTAGTGGTACTAATTTTAAAACTCCTTATATTATGACCCATTTTTTGGTTTTAAGGTGTGAAATATTTTTATTAGGACATTTTTTAGTGGTACTAACCTTAATAATAATTATATTAGGACCCTTTATGTTGTACTAACGTATCATATCTTTATATATTAGGACCTATTTTGTGGTTATAACGTTTCAAATATTTATATTAGGACTTCTTTTAGTGGTTCTATCCTTAAAAATCATTGTATTAGGACCCTTTATGTGGTACTAAAGTAAAATATGTGCATATTAGGACTTTTTCCTTTGGTACCAAACTAGTGTATCGTTAGATTAGGACATTGTTTATTGGTACTAATGTATTATTTTTTTACAATAGGACCATTATTTTCGTCTTTACGAATTATAACTTTTTATTAGGACACTTTTGTTGGTACTTATATCATATATTTTTACTTTTTGGGACCCCTTGTGTATGTCTCATTTTCAAAAAGTGACTCCTAATATGTATTTTAAGGACCTTTCTTTATGGTTGTTAATTATACTATAGTACCTGATCATTGGTTTCATAATCTTATTACCTTTTAGGACACTTTTTAATTTCAATACTTTATACGACTGCGTTAGATACAACCCCCATTGGTAGGTCCTATCAAGCCCAAAGGTCTTATAAAGTGGCTTTATATGACCAAATTGGGGGTCCTATAGGAGCATTTTTCTTGTAGTGTCGTCAAATTATCCTTATACCCGAAGTTAAATATTCCAACTAATTGGGGACTTAAACTGTAACAAGGTTTTAATACTTTGTTTAATAATTACACCAGGATATCGACTGAGTGTAACCCAAGGTTTTAATACTTTGTTATCAATTATGCCAAGTATCCTTATACATAATTTCACCCCTGTTTTAATAATTCTAGTGACTATTAATCCATTCCCTTGTCCGGTTAAATGAACGATTATTCGTACATATAAATACCCCGCCCATCGTGTCCGATCGAGTGTATATGGTTATTTATGGGTACGTCCAATTGTAAATCTTTATATTAAAATTAACAAACTATCATTTAGTTAAACAAATATAAAGCCCATTAATAGCCCATAGTCTAATTTTCACAAGTGTCGTTCTTTTGTCCAAACCCCAATTATGGTACAAAGCCCAATTACCCAATTTTAGTAATTAGCCCAACATCATGATTACTTCGGTATTAAATAAGCATAATAATAACTTAGCTACGAGACATTAAATTAAAAAGGTTGAACATAACTTACAATGATTAAAAATAGCGTAGCGTTACACGGACAGAATTTCGACTTACACCCTTACAATATTCGCTAACATACCCTTATTATTGGAAATTAAAATTAAAATATAAATTATATATATATATTTACGTATATAGAGAGATAGATAGAATTAGGATATATAAAACGTTCAGAATGCATTGCCTTTTATAGGCATTTTCGAATTTGGTTGCTCCGCGAGTCGCGACACTCTTGCTCTTCAAACTCCGCAAGTCGCGGAGTTCGTAAATCTAGCTCACACAAGTTTGGATCCTAGTCTGCCGACGGATTTTAATAATATAAATATAATATAAATATATAATTTATATAATTAATTATATATTATATTATATTTATATACATAATTAATTTGTAACTTTCGGTCCGTTGCGTCGAGCGTTGAGAGTTGACTCATGTCCCGGTTCCGGATTTTCGAACGTCCTTGCGTACAATTTAATATCTTGTACTTTGCGTTTTGAATCTTGTACTCTTGTAATTTCGAGACGTTTCTTATCAATAATTGGAACCTCTTTGATTGTATTTTGTACTTTTGAGCTTTTTGGTCGTTTGCATCTTCAATTCATCGAATCTGTCTTTTGTCTTCACCTTTTATTATTTAAACGAATATCACTTGTAAATAGAACAATTGCAACTAAAAGCTTGTCTTTCTTGAGGGATAATGCTATGAAATATATGTTTGTTTTTAGCATTATCAAATATTCCCACACTTGAGCGTTGCTGTCCTCAAGCAATATAGTCTTGAAATACTAGAATCACTTCTTTATTCTTCACACTTTGTACATCAGTGATTTCTTTACGGCGGTATAAATAATGGTAGTAACGATGTGGTTTACAGTCCCACATGACTATAAAATTTAGATCCATTAAGGAAATTAGATCTTTATGAAAAAATTTGATCTTTTGAAAATTAAATCTAGTTTTTACCCTAGATAAATTTTCCGGAATAACCCTTCACCGGTGTTTGCAAAATATTTTTGTGGGTTTGGTGGGTTTCAGATTTGAAAATTTTAGCTCAAAACTTGTGGTTTTGTGTCACCCATTTGCTAACCTTGTATTAGGAAAGCAACACGTCCAGTATACTTGCTCCGTATATTACCTTTCGGTAAACTACCGTCCGGTTGTAAAGGAAAGCGTTGAACAAGCAACTGTTAAGGCAATGTCCCCTGACATGCTTTTAATTATGGTCTATAACGTGTCGGATGCAATTACTATCCTTGGTAGGAGCAATAGTAAAGCTCACCCTATAGTTTTTCGGTCTGGCACAAGGTCCTGTCTTTGACCATACTATGCAACCACCGTTCTTACGGTTGACACCCGAATTGGTTCAGGTGACCTAATGAATTCCAGGTGAATTCCTAGAATTTTACGTTCAATGGTAATGAACGCATTGAAAATGGGTTTTTAGAAAACAAATCGGTTTGAAATTTTGATCAAAATATTTTCTCGTTCAAGCTCGAGTTTAGATATCATTGAATTCCATGAGTTTGTAATTCTCAATCTTTAAGGTCAATCTCTAGGATTGAGTAATATCAGTCTTAAAAGCTGATTTTTGATCTTTAAGGAGATTATCCTTTCTGGGGATCTGATTCATTAGTCTTATCTAGCAAATTTGCACGGCGTCCTCCCCATTTTACGAGACAGTTCCTCTCATGGTTAGGATAAGTCTGACCACTTGGTGACCCTGTTTTATGCTGAGGTCCGTGGATTTCCTGCTGATTTTAGAGATGACTTTTCTAGGTTTTTCGTCAACCTACAGCTGGTCTGGACGACAACTTCATGACCTAAATCAAGAAGCGCGTTTCTCTTTCGGAAGACTTTACTTCCTTTTAATGATGGAATTGATTCATCGTGTAGATCCATCTCTTCTTTTCTTTCATCGGGTAAAACAGTTAATTATCGTCCAAAACAAAAGTATTTTCAATTTTTTGTACAAAAATATGTGATATATATTTTGAATAACTTGGTAAAAATTTCCCACACTCGGCTTTTATTTTCCTTTCTTTGCCTTTTTATTTTCCTCTATTCTATTTTAAATGAATTTTAACATTTTGGTTTGTTTCTCAATTTATGTCCTTTCCAAGGTAACAATAATTTCGGTGTTAACACCTAGTTTTATCGTTCATAAATATGTATAAACATGATTTTGAGTTCATTTAATTGAAAATTTTGAAAAATTTTACTAGAATTGGGTAGTCAGTATATAAGACTAGGGCTGTTCTTTATTATCAGAGAGCACTAGATTCTAATACAACTACTGCTTTACTAGTATTTTTAATGGTAACCAAGTGTTTAAATAAAATTTTTTTAAAAATTCGAAAGATTTTAACCCCTTCCCACACCTAAGATCTTGCAATGCCCTCATTTGCAAGAAATCAGTAACAATTTAAATTATTAAGGGTGATTAGCGTAGAAAAATGATTAAATTTTACCAAAGTTTCCAAACATATTGGCGTTTGTTTGTTGAATGATAAATGGTGCACATCATTTGTTCATTCCGTCTTGTTGTTACATCACATTTGTTTTTCAATTTTTTTTTATAAAACCTTACACTTTTAGAACATATAATTAATTAAATTTAAAATTTTATTTCTTTTTAGGATGAGGGTGTTTCGGAACAATGTCCTAGTCCGTCCCTCGACAAAATTTTAAAATTTGTCAATTCAAAGCGCGGTTTTAAAAGTAAAGATTTTTGGGTTTTTTTTAATGTTTTTGGCATACTTTAATTCAATAAGATTAAAAATAATGATAATAAAAGTTCTCATCCCTCCCTTGGGTAAAGTAATTTCGGTTCAACGACCTAGTCTTCAACTTACGACGAATTTTTAAAAATCATATTTTTAACTTAGCAAAATAAAGTAAATTTTTGTTTTTTAAATTCACACCAAACTTAAATTTAAAATGCATAAAATTAAAAATTCATATTTTTTTAAAAATTCACACCAAATTTAAATTATATTTTTGTTTTTATACATACAAACTTATATTAATTTTTCAAATATTTACAATTTTAAATAAGTTTATAATATTAAATTAATATTTATATATTAATTAAAAAAAACATGGTAAAAATAAAATTAAAAATCTTTTTGGCTTTTATCCCACTTTAATCAATCAAATATTATCAAAAATATGCGCCCCTCTTTTCGGTAAAGTAATTTCGGTTCCATAACCTAATTTAACTCATGACGAATTTTTGAAATATTTTGAGTTGATTGGTTAAAGATATTTATACCTTAAGAATAAACGTTAAATTTCGCAGTGATGTAATAAATTTTTGTATGATATCAATAATTTCGGTCGCAAGACCTAATTTTATTGAATACCAATTTAATACTTTATAGCGAACAAATTAGCGTTTATTATCAAAAGGTTAAAAAAAAAAAAAAAAAACTGTACAAACTTACCTGTGAGATAGTATTCTTAGTGATATGCTCTAGCCCACTCATAAGATAGTCGGACTAATTGATTTTCCATGGCTACATAGGCGTAACCTCGAGCATTTAATGTTTTTTCTTCTAAACATATGAATGGTCCATCTCTGCATAAAGTAACAAATTCGGTGTTTGAATAGGTTTGATTATTTGAACATTTACCTTCGTGTGACCATTTTCCGCATTTGTGACATTTTTCAAGGTGTCGTGCTCTTCTTTTCGCTGCGGATTTTGATTTTCCTTTACCAAATTGTAACTTATTATCTTCGCATCTGGATTCTTTTCTTACTCCGTCCAATTTTTCTCTGATTACTGATACCAGTTCACTCGGAAGTGTGTCGTTATTACGTTTAGTGATCAAAGCGTGTAGCATTAGACCATGGTTTAGTTCACAGGAAGTCTTCATTTCGTAAAAACCTAAAAAAAAAATAAAAATTCAGAATGGGGGGAGAAGACTAGTTCTTTAGGGTCTGCTAGGGAAAGACCATTCCGGTTCCATTTTCGAGAACTACACGAAAACAGAGAATCTAACTCTAACAGAAATATATATTATCCTTTAAAGACTTGATTCTCCCCACACTTAGTTAGCTGTGGTGTTAAAATTGTGATTAACTTCATTGTCAACTTCCATCGGACTATCTATGTAGTGTTTAACTCTGTGACCATTAACCTTAAATTCAATCTCATTTGAATTTATTAATTCTATCGTTCCGTATGGGAAAACTCTTTTGACTATGAATGGTCCAGACCATCTTGATTTCAATTTTCCAGGAAATAGCTTGAATCGTGAATTGAAAAGAAGAACTCTGTCTCCTTCTTTAAATTCTTTTGAACTTCTGATTCTTTTATCATGCCATTTCTCCGTTCTTTCCTTATAGATTAATGAATTTTCGTATGCTTCATGTCTTAATTCTTCTAATTCGTTTAATTGACTTAATCGTAGACGTCCAGCTTCATGTAAATCAAGATTACATGTCTTCAAAGCCCAAAATGCTTTGTGTTCAATTTCTACTGGAAGATGACATGCTTTTCCGTAAACGAGTCTAAAAGGTGTGGTTCCAATTGGAGTTTTGTAGGCTGTTCTAAAAGCCCAGAGTGCATCCTCCAATTTTATGGACCATTCCTTCGGATTTGATCCTACGGTTTTCTCTAGAATACGTTTTAAAGCTCAGTTGGTATTTTCAACTTGTCCACTTGTTTGTGGATGATATGCGGTGGAGATTTTATGAGTTACTCCATATCTTTTAAGAACTTTCTCAAGTTGATTATTACAGAAATGAGTACCCCGATCACTTATTAAAGCTTTCGATGTTCCAAACCTTGCAAAAAGACATTTTAAAAAGTTGACTACAACTCGTGCATCGTTAGTTGGGAGAGCTTGTGCTTCCGCCCATTTAGATACATAATCAATGGCTACGAGAATGTAGAGATTATTATGAGATTTTGGAAATGGACCCATAAAGTCAATACCCCAAATGTCAAATACTTCACATACTTGAATGACATTTTGTGGCATTTCATCACGTTGACTTATTTTTCTGGCCCTTTGACATGCATCACAGGATTTGCAAAGAAGGTGTGCGTCTTTGTAAATTGTAGGCCAATAGAATCCAGCATCATAAACTTTTCTTGCTGTTAGTTGAGGCCCATAATGCCCTCCTGTTGGTCTTGTGTGACAATGGTTTAAGATTTTACTAACTTCATCTCCGAATACACATCGGTGTATTATTCTAGCGGGACAACTTTTAAACAAATGTGGATCTTCCCAGAAATAGTGTTTTATATCACTAAAGAATTTCTTTCGTTTTTGGTACGATAATCTTTTTTCAAGGAATCCACATACTAAGTAGTTTGCATAGTATGCAAACCATGGAATTTCATTATAATCTATCTTCAATAGATATTCATCAGGAAAGTTGTCTTGTATGGCCGATTCATTTAGAACTTCTAATTCAGGATTTTCAAGACGAGAAAGATGATCGGCTGCGAGATTTTCTGCTCCTTTTTTATCTCGAATTTCAATATCAAATTCTTGTAAGAGTAAGATCTAACGGATTAATCTTGATTTGGCATCTTGTTTCGAAAATAGGTACCTAAGAGCAGAATGGTCGGTATAGACCACCGTTTTAGCTAGAACGAGATATGAACGAAATTTGTCAAAAGCTAAGACAATAGCAAGGAGTTCTTTTTCAGTAGTTGTGTAGTTCGTTTGTGCTAATTGTAATGTCTTACTAGCATAATATATAGGTTGAAATCGTTTTTCAATCCTTTGTCCTAAAACGGCTCCCATTGCAAAATCACTTGCATCGCACATTAGTTCAAACGGTAGATTCCAATTTGGTGTTATCATGATCGGCGCATTAGTGAGTTTTTCTTTAAGAATATTAAAAGATTTGATGCATTCATCTGAAAAGATGAATGGAGCATCCTTTTCTAGGAGTTTATTCATAGGAGTGGCAATTTTAGAAAAATCTTTTATAAAACGTCGGTAAAAACCGGCATGCCCTAGAAAACTCCTAACTCCTCTAACATTGGTGGGATGTGGAAGTTTAGCAATTACATCTACTTTAGCTCTATCCACTTCAATTCCTTCCTTTGAAATTTTATGACCAAGAACGATGCCTTCTTTAACCACGAAATGACATTTCTCCCAATTAAGTACTAGATTTGATTGTTCGCATCTAATAAGCATTCGTTCAAGATTAACTAAACATGATTCAAATGTATCACCGAAGACTGAAAAGTCATCCATGAAAACTTCCATGCATTCTTCTATCATGTCGTGAAAAATCGCCATCATGCACCTTTGAAAGGTTGCAGGGGCGTTGCAAAGTCCAAATGGCATGCGTTTGTAAGCAAAAGTACCATAAGGGCACGTGAACGTGGTTTTCTCTTGATCTTCGGGTGCTATCGGAATTTGAAAATATCCGGAAAAACCATCAAGAAAACAATAGTAACTGTTTCCGGCTAATCTTTCCAACATTTGATCAATAAAAGGTAAGGGAAAGTGATCTTTTCTGGTGGCGTCATTTAATTTTCTATAATCAATACACATACGCCATCCTGTTACAGTCTTAGTAGGAATAAGTTCATTTTTTTCATTTGTAATGACAGTCATGCCACCCTTCTTAGGTACGCATTGAACTGGGCTTACCCATAGACTATCAGAAATTGGATAAATTAAACCTGCATCAAGCAGTTTAATAATTTCTTTTTTAACAACATCTTGCATATTAGGATTTAGTATTCGTTGGTATTGCCCATACGTTTTATGACCTTCTTCCATAAAGATTTTATGTGTGCAATACGAAGGACTTATTCCTTTAATATCATGAATCTTCCATGCAATGGCTGGTTTATGAGCTTTCAACACAGAAATGAGTTGTGATTTCTCATTTTCAGTAAGAGAAGACGATATTATTACAGGTAATTCAGATTCACCATGTAAATAAGCGTATTCCAAATGGTTTGGAAGTGACTTTAACTCTAATGTCGGTGGTTCTTCTATCGATGATTTATATCGATATCTGTCTTCTTCTTTTAACATTTGAATTTCTTCTGTTGTTGGTTCATATCCATTAGCCATTAGTGTAGCTAACATTTCAGTTTCATCAATTGGTTCAGTTCCTTCTCCTAAAGAACATTCTCCTGTTCTTTGTAATTCTGGAAATTCTTCTAACAATTCTGCATGTGAATCTATAGTTTGAATATAATAACATGTATCATCTGCAGATTGTGGTTGTTGCATTGCTCTATCAACTGAAAAGGTAACACTCTCGTCCTCTATACTTAGGGTCAGTTTCTTACCAAACACGTCTATCATTGCTTTAGCCGTGTTTAAGAATGGTCTTCCTAATATGAGAGGAACTTGAGAATCTTCTTCCATGTCCAGAACAACAAAATCTACTGGAAATACTAAAGTACCAACTTTAACTAGCATGTTCTCCATTATCCCTCTAGGATATTTTACTGATCTATCTGCTAGTTGTATACTTATTCGTGTTGGTTTCAATTCTCTAAGGTCTAGTTTAGCGTATAGTGAATACCGCATTAAATTTATACTAGCACCTAAGTCTGCCAATGCTTCTATTGAACTAAGACTACCCAGAAAACATGGAATTGTGAAACTTCCTGGATCTGATAGTTTTTCTGGTATCTTATTTAACAGCACTGCTGAACAATTAGCATTCATAGTAACAGCCGAGAGTTCTTCCATTTTCTATCTATTTGAGATTAGATCTTTCAGAAATTTAGCATATCTAGGCATTCCTGAAATCACATCAATGAAAGGAAGATTTACATTTATCTGTTTAAACATATCCAAGAATTTGGATTGCTCGGCTTCAAGTTTCTCTTTTTTCATTTTACTCGGGTAAGGAAGTGGTGGTTGGTATGGTTTAACATAAGGTTTAGCCTTAACTGTGTTATCTTCATTAACCTTTTCAACTACCGGTTCTTTTTCCTTATCTTGATCAGGTTGTGGTTCTTGTGGAGTAGGAAAAGCTTCCTCAGAAATTACAGGTATTTCAGGTGGTTTAAGTGTAATACCACTTCTTGTGGTAATGGCTTTAGCTGTTTCATTCCGGGGGTTAGCATTTGTATCACTAGGTAGACTTCCCGGTTTTCTTTCACCTATTAACCTTGCTAGATTACTTACTTCTTGTTCCAGATTTTGAATAGAAGCTTGTTGATTTCTATTAACCTAAATGCTCGGATCATTGTCATCACACTTTATATCTAACCAATGACCGAAACACGTCTCTCTGAAAATCTTTGTCTGATCCGGAGTGAGTTTGTTCTTAATATCCCTTATAAGAGACATCTTGCTTCGAATGGTGACCTTGGCCTCGAACCAAACCTGTAATCATACAATGATAATGTCATTATACATAAATGTTAATATACATACACATACATACAGGTACATACAATTGAAAAGCAAATACACTATAGTCGACCTTCTTTTTGGTCGACTAAAGTTTTATTCAACTACAGGCGACCCAAAATGGGGTCGACTATAGTGTATGTTTTTGGAAGTCGACCCTTTGAACGGTCGAGTATGCAAGTGATCTTCTGACCTAAGGCATCTCCATAACTATATACAGATATATACACTTTAGCAAAAACAATGGGAGAATTGTATATCTATAGTTACATATACATATACATATACATATACATATACATATACATATACATATACATATACATATACATATACATATACATATACATATACATATACATATACATATACATATACATATACATATACATATATATATACATATACATTTACATATACATATACAATTACAGATACCTATCATATACTGACATGTACACATATACAAATACATCCATACACACATATATATAAATACAGGGACCCATACATAGATATACATATATACACATATATACACATACAGATAAACTAACATATACATACAACAACGAAATAGGTTTTACCTCAATATCTGTCATCTTTGAAGGGAACTCTTGATTGAATCTAGGGACGAAATAGATACACTGACGATGGAATTAGGGTTTATCTACAAACTATTGAAGTGATCTCTTGATTGAACCTGCAATGAATGAGGGTTGATGAATCAGGTTTGAATCTGCAATGTTAGAGTTGAAATTTGAATTTTGTTATCCCAACTCGCTATTTCAGTGTCTTTTTGTATACTCGACCATCATTAAGGTCGCCCGTGTTTTTTAAGTTCGAATATAGTGGTCGACCGATAGCCAACAGAAGTCGACCTTGCCAGTTATAAATGTTGGTCGACCACATTTAAATTTGGTGTGGTCGACCGGGTATAGGGGTAGTCGACCCAAAGGGTGGTCGACTTAATGGTGTAAATAGATAATTTTTTTTTTTCTAAAAGTGTATTTTGGAATAAAACTTTTTAAAAAAGTGTATTTTGGGGAATTTCCCTATATATAATATAGATCGATAGATAGATAGATATAGATATAGATAGATGGATTATATTATATTATAATTATATGATTATATCAATAGAAACTAGGGCATTACTGTTTAGACCAATATTATACTCCGTATTACTTAAAGAGTATTTTCGTCTTTTAGCACCCTTGTTGTGTCCACTTAATCTCTGGAAGATTCTCCATCGCGCCATTTACCTTAGTTGTATAAGATAATATAATATTATTTCGATTTATACTTCATAATAATAATAAATTAGAGTTACCTTGTTCAATTCAAATATTAAAGAACCATCAAATAAAAACTAAATCCAATTCAAATATTTCAAAACAAATCCAAATTAAAATTCTAAACCAAATTCGTCATTTTTCCCTCTCCCTTTTCCATAACTCAACTTTATTTTCATCTTGTCTATTCTCTTATAAACTCACTTACATAATTTGAACAAACGAAGATAAGTAAACATCATAAAATATGAACACCTAACCACCAAAATTCTTAAAAATCACAAACCACAAATCATAATTTAAACTCAATATCAACAGCAGCATTAACCACGACCAATGACTTCTGTCATTATCAGATATCTACAAATAATGATGAAAGTAAAAATATGTTGAAGCTCTGTTACGATCGGAGCTCTTCTATAATCATTAGAACCCATGTCATCCGTCGGAGATCTTATACCAGAATCGTAATCATCGTAAAATTATACTCACTTGATTGGCTAAAAGGGTGAGAAAAAGGGCGAGAATCAAGTTGGTTTAATGTTTACAACATTTAGTATTTTAAGTAAGGGTAATCAAAAATTATAACTATATTCATTTGGAAAATTTTGAACAGTAACTTTCGATTGCAGCCTTCAATTTTGACTTTTGTCAAATTCGATAGTGTTAACGACTAAATAATTATATTAGGTTCACATATTAATCAAAGGTATATATAGCCTAATGGTTGTCTCCTTGCTTAGCATCCTATATAACCTAGTTTCAAATCCTGTCTCTCTTATAATTTTTTAATCCATTATTTGAATTTAACTTGAATAACACTTTCCCCCTCCACTTTCTGTTGACCAGTTTTCTTTTTTTTTTCGGTTCAAGTCCATGACAATTTTTCAGTTTCAACCCTCCGTCATCTTTTGACAAACTTTAACCCTCCATTGTTTTCATTTTTAACAACTTTTTATATTTTTTAACAAGTTGTTTTCATATTTTTCCCCATTTTTTTATTTTCTCTTTTTCAACATTTTTAACAAATTTTTTTATTGATTTACCAACATTATGCCATGTATATATATATATATATATATATATATATATATATATATATATATATATATATATATATATATATATATATATATATATATATATATATATATTTTTGATATTTAGTATATAATTAAAAATAAAAAACGAAAACGACAATACATTTTCGTAAAAATAAGGGGTTCGCTACCGCAACGCGCGGCTAACCCCAAAACTTGTTGTAATTAGTTGGAAAAAAAATAAAGTTGTGAAATTTTATCAAGCATAGAAACTTTCAAACTCTTATTGACCCACTAGGAGTGAGGCCATTAATCATAATGGTCTTGGGTTTTAAATTTGGTCCAACGAATCGGGTTGGCTCAATTACTAGTTATATAAACTAGAAAAGTGGCTCGCGCGATGCCGTTTGTGCCTTTCGGGTTACATAATGTTATGTATTTACGGAAATAAAAACACTTTGCTACGGGTGTTTTTGGATACACGTCGTTAGTACCTAGTATACCTAATGGCATATGCATTTTTAACGTCAGGAAGATTTTTTTTTTTAACGGCAAAGATTGGATATATTATAAATGAACGCTCCCTAGCAAGGCGCTAAGAGAGAAAAATTACAACGGCTTTTGAAGCCAAGTGTTCCAATTAGATACAACTTGACCTCGGTATTTATGCCAACGAAAAGAAAATAACATAATTACATCAAAAATGCTACTCCTACGTTTACAAGAATCATTAAAAACGACGCCGTTCCTAAATCTCCACAAAACCCATAGCAGTATGACTACAATTGAAGTAATGCGAGCCATAGTAGACGAGGTGAATTGTAACCCATCGATCCAACTTGTCACGTCCGCCCAAGAATTGAACATAGGCATACTACAATCGACCCAAACACGTGTCTTTCGCCAAATATCCTTAGCTACCACGCATTCGAAATATAGGTGATTCTGAGTTTCGACACCCTGTTGACATACCAGACAGACAATAGTTGGTATATCCAATCCTTTCGATGAAAGGTTCCAACGAAGTGGAAGGGAATCCAACTTAAAATGCCACCAAAACACATTTACTTTCCTTGGAAGATGTTTGATCCACGATGTAGCGACATGCAACGTAGGTAAAATAACTCGATCAATATGTTCACGTGTGTACTTAACTGTGAATAAGCCATCTGTACTAGTAACGCAAACCCATCTATCTTCTCTTTACGAGATGTTAACCTGTTGTAATTCATCGACGAACCTAGACAATAATGCAACATTTCGACCCCTCAAATCATCCCTCAACCAATTCCACTTCCAAGCACCATCGATCCATTTATCCTCCATTTTATCAGACTTGTTGACATCTAGATAATAGAGCCACTTGAATCGAGTCGCGAGATTTGAAGTACCACACCAAACATCATGCCAAAAATTAATTTTTCTACCATTTCCCACTTGCAAGTGAATGAAATTTGATGGCAGAAGGTTATAATTAATTGAGTTTGAGCATGTATCTACAATAGCACCCACTTACTGTTACACAAATATTGCTCGAATATAGAACCATGAATTGATTTTATTAACTTAACTCATAGATCATCGGGACTGTTCAAATAACGCCACCTCCATTTTTGAATTAACGCGAGATTGAAAGATTTAAGACTCCCAATATTCAGACCACCTTGATTATGTGGAGCTAAAACCGACTCCCAATTAATCCACGCCATCTTTTTCTTAGATATGCTACCACCCCAAAAAAATCTTACACGAATTCCTTCAAGAATCTTGATCACCGTGTCCGCGCATTTAAATAAAGACATAGGATAAATCCCGAGACTACCCATTACTGATTTTAATAGTGTTAATCACCCACCCGAAGAGATTAAAGATGCCTTCTATGAGGCTAACCGGGTTTTGAATTTTTGAATTAAATCGGTCCAGCTTGAAACTCTTTCCATATTTAAACCAATAGGGATTCCAAGGTACTTAGTGGGAAAATGACCCAACCTACACCCCGCATCTGTAGCAACCGATTCAACCTCATTTTGGTTGACTCCCACATCAAATACATGAAATTTTGAGACATTTAATTTTAAACCCGAGAATAAATGGAAAACTTCAAGAACCTGAAGAATATGATCCAATTCTCGTCTATTCCAATCCGAGAAAATAATAACGTCATCAGCATAAATAAAGTGAGAAAGATGAAAATCAAGACTACCCACTTTTATACCTCGAATGTAGTTACTTTTGTGACATCCCGCATTTTTCCGTTATATTTATTTTAACGCCGTCTTTTTTTTAGATAATATATTTCGTTATCTAAATTCGTATCTTTTGTTAACTAACGTTCTTAATATTTCCGTTATTCGATTATAACATCTCCCGTTTATTCTCGCGTATTTAAATTAATTCGTTTGGTTAATTCACGCACCCGCTTTAAACTTGAGGGACCAAAGTTGCCAAGTGGGCAAACTAGTGACTAGGTCAACTAGTCAACCCACCCCTCCCCACCATTCATTTTTTATTTCTTTTCTTTTCTCTTTTTCTTTCACATATTACTTCCAACTTTGAATCATTTTCATCTTCTCCACAAATTCATCATCTAAATCAAGAATAGGAAGCTAACATCAAAACGAATCGTACTTTTGGAATCCTCTCTTCATCCTCTACGTTTTGGTACCAATTTCACTACTTGGGGTAAAGTTTCTAAAAACTCTAGATTTCTCAAATTCATTTTATAGACTTAAAATGGTGTTAATTAGTGTCTATGGCTCAAGTCTAATATGAATATGTGTTTTGTTTGCTCGATTTCGTCTTTTTGAGTAACTAGTATGAACACTTGAAATGGGTATGTTTAATCTTGAGTTTTGGTTGATTAAATGTTGTTTAAATGTTAAAGTTCATGTATTAAATGTGTTACTAGCATCATTAGCTTCGTTTTGGTATGTAGGTTGACTTGGAAAAACTCCATTTACAAAATTGTTGAATTCATGATTTTTGGTTAGGGTTTAGTAACCTTGAACATGAATTTTGATGCATTGAATGCTATGAAATGATGTTAGTAAGTGTTTAGTTGCAATGTATGTTTAATTACCTTCGAAACGACATATCGTATGTGCAAATTGGAATTCCGAATTACCATTTGCATTTTTGAGCTTGAAACGTTAAATAATGATCATTTGACGAGGTTTTGGTTATTGTAAATGATGGATTTGATTTATGATATGTGTTTAGTTGTATTCCTCGTTAAATTACCTTTTCAACGATATAAGATACGTGTTTTGAATGTTTACGGTTCATAAGTTGTGTTTGAAAGAAGTTTGGTTCGAGTCTACACTTAAAACATCCCAAACTTCTGACCAAGTGTTAAGCCTCGGTGCGGCTCTTCTAGCCACGGCGCGGCTTAAAGCGTGGAAAGTGGGCTGTCCAAATTTGCATTTTCACGTTTAATTCTAACTATGCTACGCACCTCCGATTAACATGAAACTTGGCCAACATGTTTATATATGACTACTAATTGAGGAAAAATTATCGGATACCCGACCTGACCCCGTTGACTTTGACTTTGACCAAGTTTGACTTTTAGTCAAACTTAACCAAAAACTTATGCAATCGTTCTAATCTCCTTTATACTTGATTCTTGCATGAAACTTGACAACGTGATTCACATGCTATATAATCGAGTCGTAACTTGCCATAAGACTAATTGAACATATTTCGCCTGACCTTGTGTCTTACCCGGTAATTGATATAACTTACTTATTTAGGTCAAGACTAAACAACTTTCATGCACACGTTTACTTTGTGAAGTACCTTTATACTCGTGCACTCTAGGTGAGATAATAGTCCCACATTTTCAACAACTTTTATTCTTTTAAATCGTGGGCTGAGAAACATATACTTTGTATACATTTTATACTACTTACTTTAGGCTTTGAACACAAGTACGAAAACAAACATTCCACGTGAGAGTTTGAACGAAAGCCTCAATTCAATTATCATTAGTTACACTGGTCAGGTGTAAGCGAGAACTTATGTTGTGTGGATCCATGCGGGCTAGACGCGCCCTCATTCGGACGGTTCGCTACCGTTAGCGGATGAAATATATTTTCAACTTTAGTGTATGTTCTAACACTACGTAATAGGGTACCAAACAGTAAAGCCTTGATAATTGGGTGCTCCACAAACAAATTTTGGAATGAAACGATTTGGATAATCAACTATATTAAATCTTGTAGTTCAAAAACAACGTTTACTAATACACCTATGATTTCACCAACGTTTTTCGTTGACAGTTTTCTATATGTTTCTTAGGTTCAAACTTGGCTACTTGATACATGTTTCCGCACACTTTGATTACTTGCTTGGGGTCAACCATGCATGCATATGCTAGGGATAGCACATTTGGATTCAAACTTTAAGCATACCTACTTACGCTATTTATAGCAACTATGATTTTCAACTTATTATGTCGCAAGTTATTACATTTATACTTTTTACTTTTGTAAACTTAAACTTGTTGTCGAACCATTTGGTAAACTAAACTTTGCAAGTTTTGTACGTTTTAAATGAATGCGACATAATTTTGGTCAAACGCGTCTCATTTAGGGACTATGACCACGTAACGGGACCTAAGTTAACGACGCCGTCAATGACGTTTTGGCCGGGTCGTTACAGATGGTATCAGAGCGTTGGTTGTAGGGAACTAGAATATGCATTAGTGTGTCTGACAGAGTCGTTAGGACGCATTAGTGAATCTAGACTACAACCGAATAGTTAACCATTGCATTTTGACTTGCATTTGCTGTAGATAGCACTTACTTGACTACTTGTGCATATATACTTGAATCTTTCTTAGGTGAACTCCATAATGGTACCAAACTTTCATCATACGAATCCGTATTCTGTAGTGACCCGAACTTTTCCATGTTTATATATATTAATTGAGATTGATATTTACATGATTAAATGTTTCCAACATGTTAAGCAATCAAACTTGTTAAGACTTGATTAATTGAAATATGTTTCATATAGACAATTGACCACCCAAGTTGACCGGCGATTCACGAACGTTAAAACTTGTAAAAACGACATGACGATATATATATATGGATATAAATATGGTTAACATGAGATTATGACAAGTAAGTATCTCCATAAGTATATTAACAATGAGTTATATACATATAAACAAGACTACTAACTTAAGGATTTAGAAACGAGACATATATGTAACGATTATCGTTGTAACGACATTTAAATGTATATATCATATTAAGATATATTAATATATCATAATATCATGATAATATAATAATTTAACATCTCATTAGATATAATAAACAATGGGTTAACAACATTAATTGAGATTGTTAACTTAAAGGTTTCAAAACAACACTTACATGTAACGACTAACGATGACTTAACGACTCAGTTAAAATGTATATACATGTAGTGTATTTAGATGTATTAAAATACTTTTGGAAGACTTCAAGACATATATCAAAACACTCATACTTAACGAAAATGGTTACAGTTACTTTCCCATTCTTTTCTTTCATCAAGAATTCTAGTCGTATTTTTACCCGTATTATACACAGCTTCAAAACGTACTTACTATGGGTATATACCAATAAGAACTAGCATGGGATTCCACTCTTGATTATGTCATGTATGACTAATCAATTTTAACTTCTACCATGAGCTAGTCAACTAACTAGAACTCCTTTTAACCCCACTCACCACTCACCAATTACCACTCATCATTCACTCCATTTCACTTCCAATTCTCTTTCTAATTCTCTCTCAACACACCCACACTATTATGAACGTATTTTTCCAGTAGTTAATCATCATCTTCATCAAAAATCACTTCAAGAATCAAGCTATAATCATCATAGGAAGAACACTTCAAAAATCCCTTCAAGTTTACTAATTTACTTCCAAGCTTTCTAATCCATTCCAAGTAATCATCTAAGATCAAGAAACCTTTGTTATATACAGTAGGTTATCTTTCTTATTCAAGGTAATATTCATATTCAAACTTTGATTCAATTTCTTTAACTATAAACTATCTTAATTCGAGTAAAAATCTTACTTGAACTTGTTTTTGTGTCATGATCCTACTTCAAGAACTTTCAAGCCATCCAAGATCCTTTGAAGCTAGATCATTTCTTGTCACTTCCAGTAGGTTTACCTACTAAACTTGAGGTAGTAATGATGTTCATAACATCATTCGATTCATATATATAAAACTATCTTATTCGAAGGTTTAAACTCGTAATCACTAGAACATAGTTTAGTTAATTCTAAACTTGTTCGCAAACAAAAGTTAATCCTTCTAACTTGACTTTTAAAATTAACTAAACACATGTTATATATCTATATTATATGCTAACTTAATGATTTAAAACCTGGAAACACGAAAAACATCGTAAAACCGGATTTACGCCGTCGTAGTAACACCGCGGGCTATTTTGGGTTAGTTAATTAAAAACTATGATAAACTTTGATTTAAAAGTTGTTATTCTGAGAAAATGATTTTTATTATGAACATGAAACTATATCCAAAAATTATGGTTAAACTCAAAGTGGAAGTATGTTTTCTAAAATGGTCATCTAGACGTCGTTCTTTCGACTGAAATGACTACCTTTATAAAAACGACTTGTAACTTATTCTTCCGACTATAAACCTATACTTTTTCTGTTTAGATTCATAAAATAGAGTTCAATATGAAACCATAGCAATTTGATTCACTCAAAACGGATTTAAAATGAAGAAGTTATGGGTAAAACAAGATTGGATAATTTTTCTCATTTTAGCTACGTGAAAATTGGTAACAAATCTATTCCAACTATAACTTAATCAACTTGTATTGTATATTATGTAATCTTGAGATACCATAGACACGTATACAATGTTTCGACCTATCATGTCGACACATCTATATATATTTCGGAACAACCATAGACACTCTATATGTGAATGTTGGAGTTAGCTATACAGGGTTGAGGTTGATTCCAAAATATATATAGTTTGAGTTGTGATCAATACTGAGATACGTATACACTGGGTCGTGGATTGATTCAAGATAATATTTATCGATTTATTTCTGTACATCTAACTGTGGACAACTAGTTGTAGGTTACTAACGAGGACAGCTGACTTAATAAACTTAAAACATCAAAATATATTAAAAGTGTTGTAAATATATTTTGAATATACTTTAATATATATGTATATATTGTTATAGGTTCGTGAATCAACAGTGGCCAAGTCTTACTTCTCGACGAAGTAAAAATCTGTGAAAGTGAGTTATAGTCCCACTTTTAAAATCTAATATTTTTGGGATGAGAATACATGCAGGTTTTATAAATGATTTACAAAATAGACACAAGTACGTGAAACTACATTCTATGGTTGAATTATCGAAATCGAATATGCCCTTTTTTATTAAGTCTGGTAATCTAAGAATTAGGGAATAGACACCCTAATTGACGCGAATCCTAAAGATAGATCTATTGGGCCTAACAAACCCCATCCAAAGTACCGGATGCTTTAGTACTTCGAAATTTATATCATATCCGAAGGGTGTCCCGGAATGATGGGGATATTCTTATATATGCATCTTGTTAATGTCGGTTACCAGGTGTTCACCATATGAATGATTTTTATCTCTATGTATGGGATGTGTATTGAAATATGAAATCTTGTGGTCTATTGTTACGATTTGATTTACATAGGTTAAACCTATAACTCACCAACATTTTTGTTGACGTTTAAAGCATGTTTATTCTCAGGTGAATATTAAGAGCTTCCGCCGTTGCATACTAAAATAAGGACAAGATTTGGAGTCCATGTTTGTATGATATTGTGTAAAAACTGCATTCAAGAAACTGATTTCGATGTAACATATTTGTATTGTAAACCATTATGTAATGGTCGTGTGTAAACAGGATATTTTAGATTATCATTATTTGATAATCTACGTAAAGCTTTTTAAACCTTTATTTATGAAATAAAGGTTATGGTTTGTTTTAAAAATGAATGCAGTCTTTGAAAAACGTCTCATATAGAGGTCAAAACCTCGCAACGAAATCAATTAATATGGAACGTTTTTAATCAATAAGAACGGGACATTTCAGTTGGTATCAGAGCGTTGGTCTTAGAGAACCAGAATTTTGCATTAGTGTGTCTTATCGAGTTTGTTAGGATGCATTAGTGAGTCTGGACTTCGACCGTGTTTACTTGAAAAATGATTGCTTAACAAATTTTGTTGGAAACTATATATTTTTAACATGTGAATATTATGTGATATATTAATCTCTTAACGCGTTTAATATTATGTGATAGATGTCTACCTCTAGAACAAGTCCCATTGACTCACCTAATAATAATGAAGAGTCAAATGTAAATTGGAATGATTCGTGGACTGATTCACAAGTTCCCGAAGAGGAACCGGA
The DNA here is from genome assembly GCF_046630445.1 of Rutidosis leptorrhynchoides. NCBI lineage: Eukaryota > Viridiplantae > Streptophyta > Magnoliopsida > Asterales > Asteraceae > Rutidosis > Rutidosis leptorrhynchoides. The sequence goes on from NC_092333.1 coordinate 681,256,048, forward strand.
AGAAGAGTCGGAACCGGAAGAAGAATCAGAACTGGAAGAGGAGGAACCGGATGAAGAAATAGAACCGGTGGGGGAAATAATAAAACAGTTAAGTAAAAGAAAATCCTCAACCAACCGACCAAGGTTAATTATGGTCAATGGTGTTTCCGCCAAGGAAGCAAAATATTGGGAGGATTACCAATTCTCCGATGAATCGGATTCCGACGAGAATTCCGATGATGTTATAGAAATTACCCCAACTGAATTTAAAAAGGCAAAAGAAAATAATAAGGGAAAGGGCATAAAAATAGAGAAATCTAATTCCAACCCCGATGAACTTTATATGTATCGTCAACCCCCGAAGTCCTTAAGTTGTAACAATGACCCGGGAACCTCTAAACCACCAGGTTTTTCTAAACCAATGTGGAAAATTATGGCTCGTATTAGGGGAACATCATATATCCCTAGAAACTTGGCAAAACGAACCAAAACCGAAGAAGAACAAACAAGCGAGTCGGAATAAGATAGTTGTATTCGTGTGGTGTAATATATGTAATATAGTGTGCTTATGCTTTATGATATATATAAAAATTGCTTGTATTAATAAGTATTTTTTTTATGAATCTAACTCTTGTCTATTTTACAGTATAAAAACACAAAATGGATAGACAACCCAATATTTTAAGAGACCTACCCGGAGACATGATTGATGAAATCTTGTCTAGAGTCGGTCAGAATTCTTCGGCACAACTATTTAAGGCGAGATCAGTTTGTAAGACATTCGAAGAACGTTCCAAGAATGCCTTGGTTTATAAAAGGCTTTCGTTCGAAAGATGGGGGATATCACATTGGGAAATCCATAAGTTACGATGTGTTTACTTTGACGCATATATTGCGGGGAACCCAAATGCTATTTTACGTAATGGGTTAAGAAATTATTTTGACTCAATATATCCGAATATTGGACTTCGTGATTTAGAAAAAGCGGCTAACATGCAACATAAAGAAGCATGTTATGCTTACGGATTAGTAATGTTCGCTTCTCACCAAAGTGAGAACAAGAACATCGGGCTACAACTATTAAACAAAACGTTCCCACAAGTGACGGAGTCGGTAATTGGGGTAAGAAATGAGGTTTTTAGATTGTTACGGGACTGTTGGACATTACGTAACCCTCGTCCCTTTGACGACGTTACAACACGCTGTCTTATCAACGGCCATAACGGTTATGTTCCACAAGACCAAGGATGCGAAGTAATCCTAGTAAAACCAGAATGCATGACTTGTTTCTGGACGTATGAATTACGTGTCTTTATTGCCTTTGCTGAACGACTTGTGTACTAGCTAGAATTATCTTCACAACCATCTTGTATCAAATTTATTGTGTGCTATATTTCATGCTATATGTAAAATAAGCGATATTGTAAGTTTGTAAAATATTGTATAAAAGTTTGAACGCGAAATATTATTATAATCAGTTTTTCATATAGAATTATAGTAGTTGAATTGTATATTAGCTACTAAGTATGAACTTAACGGGTAGGTACTACCCGAATTTAAATTTATAAAACGCTAATATGAAGAAAAAGCTTTTATAAATGAGTTCATATTATGCTACGAAATGCTATTAACTACTCTTAATATTCTGTATGATTAACTTGTTCCATTTGACTATTTTGAAGGAAATGGCACCGACTACTCGACACACCGTGAATATGAATGAAGAGGAATTCCGTACTTTTCTAGCTTCAAACATAGCAGCAGTACAGGCTGCGCTACATACCAACAATAACCTTGGATCTAGCAGTACATGAAATCGTGTAGGATGCACCTACAAAGAATTCACTGCCTGCAAACCTTTGGAATTTGATGGAACCGAAGGACCGATCGGATTGAAACGGTGGACCGAGAAGGTCGAATCGGTGTTTGCCATAAGTAAGTGTACTGAAGAGGACAAAGTGAAGTACGCTACGCATACCTTCACAGGTTCTGCGTTAACATGGTGGAATACCTATCTAGAGCAAGTGGGACAAGACGATGCGTACGCACTACCGTGGTCAGCATTCAAGCACTTGATGAACGAGAAGTACCGTCCCAGAACCGAGGTCAATAAGCTCAAGACAGAACTTAGAGGGTTACGAACCCAAGGATTTGATATTACCACGTACGAAAGACGATTCACAGAATTGTGCCTATTGTGTCCGGGAGCGTTCGAAGATGAGGAAGAGAAGATCGACGCGTTTGTGAAAGGATTACCGGAAAGAATCCAAGAAGATATAAGTTCACACGAGCCCGCCTCCATACAACAGGCATGTAGAATGGCTCACAAACTAGTGAACCAGATTGAAGAAAGAATTAAAGAACAGACTGCTGAAGAGGCCAATGTAAAGCAAGTCAAAAGAAACTGGGAGGAAAACGGTGATAAGAATCACCAATACAACAACAACAGCAATTACAACAATAATCGCAACAATTATCCCAACAATCGCAACATCAATCGCAACTACAACAAACGGCCCAACAACAACAACAACAACAACAACAGCAACTACAACAATCATCCCAACAACAATAATAACCGCAACAACAACAACAATCAGAAGCAGCTATGCCAAAGGTGTGAAAAGTATCACTCGGGGTTCTGCACCAAATTTTGCAACAAGTGTAAAAGAAACGGTCATAGTGCGGTGAAGTGTGAAGTCTACGGACCAGGGGTTAATAGAACGAAAGGAACAAATGGTGTCGGAACGAGTAATGGCGGAGCAAGTAGTGTCAGAGCAAGTTATGCCAATGTAGTTTGTTATAAATGTGGAAAACCGGGCCACATTATTAGAAATTGCCCGAACCAGGAGAACACGAATGGACAAGGCCGCGGAAGAGTTTTCAATATTAATGCAGCAGAGCCACAGGAAGACCCGGAGCTTGTTACGAGTACGTTTCTTATTGACAATAAATCTGCTTACGTTTTATTTGATTCGGGTGCGGATAGAAGCTATATGAGTAGAGATTTTTGTGCTAAATTAAGTTGTCCATTGACGCCTTTGGATAGTAAATTTTTACTCGAATTAGCAAATGGTAAATTAATTTCAGCAGATAATATATGTCGGAATCGAGAAATTAAACTGATTAGCGAAACATTTAAGATTGATTTGATACCAGTAGAGTTAGGGAGTTTTGATGTGATAATCGGTATGGACTGGTTGAAAGAAGTGAAAGCAGAGATCGTTTGTTACAAAAATGCAATTCGCATTATACGAGAAAAAGGAAAACCCTTAATGGTGTACGGAGAAAAGGGCAACACGAAGCTACATCTTATTAGTAATTTGAAGGCACAAAAACTAATAAGAAAAGGTTGCTATGCTGTTCTAGCACACGTCGAGAAAGTACAAACTGAAGAAAAGAGCATCAATGATGTTCCCATTTCAAAAGAATTTCCCGATGTATTTTCGAAAGAATTACCGGGATTACCCCCACATCGATCCGTTGAATTTCAAATAGATCTTGTACCAGGAGCTGCACCAATAGCTCGTGCTCCTTACAGACTCGCACCCAGCGAGATGAAAGAACTGCAAAGCCAATTACAAGAACTTTTAGAGTGTGGTTTCATTCGACCAAGCACATCACCGTGGGGAGCTCCTGTTTTGTTTGTCAAGAAGAAAGATGGTACATTCAGGTTGTGTATCGACTACCGAGAGTTGAACAAACTTACCATCAAGAACCGCTACCCACTACCGAGAATCGACGACTTATTTGATCAACTACAAGGCTCGTCTGTTTATTCAAAGATTGACTTACGTTCCGGGTATCATCAAATGCGGGTGAAAGAAGATGATACTCTAAAGACTACTTTCAGAACACGTTACGGTCATTACGAGTTTATGGTCATGCCATTTGGTTTAACTAATGCACTAGTTGTGTTCCTGGACCTTATGAACCGAGTGTGTGGACCATACCTTGACAAGTTTGTCATTGTTTTCATTGATGACATACTTATTTACTCAAAGAATGACCAAGAACACGGTAAACATTTGAGAAAGGTGTTAGAAGTATTGAGGAAGGAAGAATTATACGCTAAGTTTTCCAAGTGTGCATTTTGGTTGGAAGAAGTTCAATTCCTCGGTCACATAGTGAACAAAGAAGGTATTAAGGTGGATCCGGCAAAGATAGAAACTGTTGAAAAGTGGGAAACCCCCAAAACTCCGAAACACATACGCCAGTTTTTAGGACTAGCTGGTTACTACAGAAGGTTCATCCAAGACTTTTCCAAAATAGCAAAACCCTTGACTGCATTAACGCATAAAGGGAAGAAATTTGAATGGAATGATGAACAAGAGAAAGCGTTTCAGTTATTGAAGAAAAAGCTAACTACGGCACCTATATTGTCATTGCCTGAAGGGAATGATGATTTTGTGATTTATTGTGACGCCTCAAAGTAAGGTCTCGGTTGTGTATTAATGCAACGAACGAAGGTGATTGCTTATGCGTCTAGACAATTGAAGATTCACGAACAAAATTATACAACGCATGATTTGGAATTAGGCGCGGTTGTTTTTGCATTAAAGACTTGGAGGCACTACTTATATGGGGTCAAAAGTATTATATATACCGACCACAAAAGTCTTCAACACATATTTAATCAGAAACAACTGAATATGAGGCAGCGTAGGTGGATTGAATTGTTGAATGATTACGACTTTGAGATTCGTTACCACCCGGGGAAGGCAAATGTGGTAGCCGATGCCTTGAGCAGGAAGGACAGAGAACCCATTCGAGTAAAATCTATGAATATAATGATTCATAATAACCTTACTACTCAAATAAAGGAGGCGCAACAAGGAGTTTTAAAAGAAGGAAATTTAAAGGATGAAATACCCAAAGGATCGGAGCAGCATCTTAATATTCGGGAAGACGGAACCCGGTATAGGGCTGAAAGGATTTGGGTACCAAAATTTGGAGATATGAGAGAAATGGTACTTAGAGAAGCTCATAAAACCAGATACTCAATACATCCTGGAACGGGGAAGATGTACAAGGATCTCAAGAAACATTTTTGGTGGCCGGGTATGAAAGCCGATGTTGCTAAATACGTAGGAGAATGTTTGACGTGTTCTAAGGTCAAAGCTGAGCATCAGAAACCATCAGGTCTACTTCAACAACCCGAAATCCCAGAATGGAAATGGGAAAACATTACCATGGATTTCATCACTAAATTGCCAAGGACTGCAAGTGGTTTTGATACTATTTGGGTAATAGTTGATCGTCTCACCAAATCAGCACACTTCCTGGCAATAAGAGAAGATGACAAGATGGAGAAGTTAGCACGACTGTATTTGAAGGAAGTCGTCTCCAGACATGGAATACCAATCTCTATTATCTCTGATAGGGATGGCAGATTTATTTCAAGATTCTGGCAGACATTACAGCAAGCATTAGGAACTCGTCTAGACATGAGTACTGCCTATCATCCACAAACTGATGGGCAGAGCGAAAGGACGATACAAACGCTTGAAGACATGCTACGAGCATGTGTTATTGATTTCGGAAACAGTTGGGATCGACATCTACCGTTAGCAGAATTTTCCTACAACAACAGCTACCATTCAAGCATTGAGATGGCGCCGTTTGAAGCACTTTATGGTAGAAAGTGCAGGTCTCCGATTTGTTGGAGTGAAGTGGGGGATAGACAGATTACGGGTCCGGAGATTATACAAGAAACTACCGAGAAGATCATCCAAAGTCGACAAAAGAGCTACGCTGACATTAAAAGAAAAGATATAGAATTTGAAATTGGAGAGATGGTCATGCTTAAAGTTGCACCTTGGAAAGGCATTGTTCGATTTGGTAAATGAGGGAAATTAAATCCAAGGTATATTGGACCATTCAAGATTATTGATCGGGTCGGACCAGTAGCTTACCGACTTGAGTTACCTCAACAACTCGCGGCTGTACATAACACTTTCCACGTCTCGAATTTGAAGAAATGTTTTGCTAAAGAAGATCTCAATATTCTGTTAGATGAAATCCAAATCAACGAAAAACTCCAATTCATCGAAGAACCCGTCGAAATAATGGATCGTGAGGTTAAAAGACTTAAGCAAAACAAGATACCAATTGTTAAGGTTCGATGGAATGCTCGTAGAGGACCCGAGTTCACCTGGGAGCGTGAAGATCAGATGAAGAAGAAATACCCGCATCTATTTCCAGAAGATTCGTCAACACCTTCAACAGCTTAAAATTTCGGGACGAAATTTATTTAACGGGTAGGTACTGTAGTGACCTGAACTTTTCCATGTTTATATATATTAATTGAGATTGATATTTACATGATTAAATGTTTCCAACATGTTAAGCAATCAAACTTGTTAAGACTTGATTAATTGAAATATGTTTCATATAGACAATTGACCACCCAAGTTGACCGGCGATTCACGAACGTTAAAACTTGTAAAAACGACATGGTTACAGTTACTTTCCCATTCTTTTCTTTCATCAAGAATTCTAGTCGTATTTTTACCCGTATTATACACAGCTTCAAAACGTACTTACTATGGGTATATACCAATAGGAACTAGCATGGGATTCCACTCTTGATTATGTCATGTATGACTAATCAATTTTAACTTCTACCATGAGCTAGTCAACTAACTAGAACTCCTTTTAACCCCACTCACCACTCACCAATTACCACTCATCATTCACTCCATTTCACTTCCAATTCTCTTTCTAATTCTCTCTCAACACACCCACACTATTATGAACGTATTTTTCCAGTAGTTAATCATCATCTTCATCAAAAATCACTTCAAGAATCAAGCTATAATCATCATAGGAAGAACACTTCAAGAACACTTCAAAAATCCCTTCAAGTTTACTAATTTACTTCCAAGCTTTCTAATCCATTCCAAGTAATCATCTAAGATCAAGAAACCTTTGTTATATACAGTAGGTTATCTTTCTTATTCAAGGTAATATTCATATTCAAACTTTGATTCAATTTCTATAACTATAAACTATCTTAATTCGAGTAAAAATCTTACTTGAACTTGTTTTTGTGTCATGATCCTACTTCAAGAACTTTCAAGCCATCCAAGATCCTTTGAAGCTAGATCATTTCTTGTCACTTCCAGTAGGTTTACCTACTAAACTTGAGGTAGTAATGATGTTCATAACATCATTCGATTCATATATATAAAACTATCTTATTCGAAGGTTTAAACTCGTAATCACTAGAACATAGTTTAGTTAATTCTAAACTTGTTCGCAAACAAAAGTTAATCCTTCTAACTTGACTTTTAAAATTAACTAAACACATGTTCTATATCTATATTATATACTAACTTAATGATTTAAAACCTGGAAACACGAAAAACACCGTAAAACCGGATTTACGCCGTCGTAGTAACACCGCGGGCTATTTTGGGTTAGTTAATTAAAAACTATGATAAACTTTGATTTAAAAGTTGTTATTCTGAGAAAATGATTTTTATTATGAACATGAAACTATATCCAAAAATTATGGTTAAACTCAAAGTGGAAGTATGTTTTCTAAAATGGTCATCTAGACGTCGTTCTTTCGACTGAAATGACTACCTTTATAAAAATGACTTGTAACTTATTCTTCCGACTATAAACCTATACTTTTTATGTTTAGATTCATAAAATAGAGTTCAATATGAAACCATAGCAATTTGATTCACTCAAAACGGATTTAAAATAAAGAAGTTATGGGTAAAACAAGATTGGATAATTTTTCTCATTTTAGCTACGTGAAAATTGGTAACAAATCTATTCCAACTATAACTTAATCAACTTGTATTGTATATTATGTAATCTTGAGATACCATAGACACGTATACAATGTTTCGACCTATCATGTCGACACATCTATATATATTTCGGAACAACCATAGACACTCTATATGTGAATGTTGGAGTTAGCTATACAGGGTTGAGGTTGATTCCAAAATATATATAGTTTGAGTTGTGATCAATACTGAGATACGTATACACTGGGTCGTGGATTGATTCAAGATAATATTTATCGATTTATTTCTGTACATCTAACTGTGGACAACTAGTTGTAGGTTACTAACGAGGACAGCTGACTTAATAAACTTAAAACATCAAAATATATTAAAAGTGTTGTAAATATATTTTGAATATACTTTAATATATATGTATATATTGTTATAGGTTCGTGAATCAACAGTGGCCAAGTCTTACTTCTCGACGAAGTAAAAATCTGTGAAAGTGAGTTATAGTCCCACTTTTAAAATCTAATATTTTTGGGATGAGAATACATGCAGGTTTTATAAATGATTTACAAAAGAGACACAAGTACGTGAAACTACATTCTATGGTTGAATTATCGAAATCGAATATGCCCTTTTTTATTAAGTCTGGTAATCTAAGAATTAGGGAACAGACACCCTAATTGACGCGAATCCTAAAGATAGATCTATTGGGCCTAACAAACCCCATCCAAAGTACCAGATGCTTTAGTACTTCGAAATTTATATCATATCCGAAGGGTGTCCCGGAATGATGGGGATATTCTTATATATGCATCTTGTTAATGTCGATTACCAGGTGTTCACCATATGAATGATTTTTATCTCTATGTATGGGATGTGTATTGAAATATGAAATCTTGTGGTCTATTGTTACGATTTGATTTATATAGGTTAAACCTATAACTCACCAACATTTTTGTTGACGTTTAAAGCATGTTTATTCTCAGGTGAATATTAAGAGCTTCCGCCGTTGCATACTAAAATAAGGACAAGATTTGGAGTCCATGTTTGTATGATATTGTGTAAAAACTGCATTCAAGAAACTGATTTCGATGTAACATATTTGTATTGTAAACCATTATGTAATGGTCGTGTGTAAACATGATATTTTAGATTATCATTATTTGATAATCTACGTAAAGCTTTTTAAACCTTTATTTATGAAATAAAGGTTATGGTTTGTTTTAAAAATGAATGCAGTCTTTGAAAAACGTCTCATATAGAGGTCAAAACCTCGCAACGAAATCAATTAATATGGAACGTTTTTAATCAATAAGAACGGGACATTTCATATTCTGCCACTTTCTGGTAACACACGTAAATTCAAGATTCATACGCGTAAGGATGATGACGACTTCCTTAGTCACACTAGTTAGGAAACTCTGTCTCCCATATTGTTATTCATCCCCGTCCGGGCTTACTATCCACAAGTACTGCAAGTTTCCCACCGCTATGGCGATCCTTAACCACTACCGATGTTACACCGGTGTTCCTTGCTATCTACCACTTCTTGTTACTAACACCACTACTCTAGGTGAGTACCGTCATCACTACTTATCACTACGGTTGCGTACTACTCGTTATCATAATTCGTTACCCTTTTCGTGCCTAAAGACATTATTATTTGACTTGAACCACATTGACGTCAACAATCATTTATACACTTCCCTCGGGAAACGCTTCTTCAGAGTTGCACAAATTCTTTTCGATTAAATACGAGTCATGTTAGAGATGTCGTTACACTCTGTTCATTTTAGATCTTCACGGTTACACGAACTTGATTCTATGGAGTGATGTGGGAATGGAGGTATGAGTTAGCATAATATAACGACACTCGATCAATGTAGTTATATTATGGTAAGTCATACCAAAGTTCTAATGACTCACGAAGGTGATTGGACTCGATCAACCTAATCACCACCATGCGCCATGTACATGACTTCATTTTTCCTTGTTGTCATCCGAAAACTCCGAGAATATTGATGACAACCATACCAAGGACACACCTTTGATTATTGCCGAACCATATTTATGCTTTCGAATGAATGACAAATTCTTTCAACTTCAAACATATGTTACACGTGCATACTATCTCGTTCTCGCACAGTTTTATCGACGAATTACAATATGCTTGATATGCTCACATCGAGGCGGAAACTTCCCTCGCATTACACTCGTACTTCCGTATAAGGAAATCTCTATTCTAAATTCTCAATGGAGGTAGAGACTCTTCACATTATACTAATATTCGCCACGAGGGTGAATAGTCCTAATGAACGTTTTTAGAAACCGATAAGAAACTTGTTCTAACAAACGTATTCAAGTCCTAACAAACTTGTTCAAAATATATCTTAAAGAAATGTACCTCGTCTCGGATCGAGATTCTCTTTTCACTTCCAGATTTTTGGAGTGCCTTACAAAAAGCCTTGGGGAACACGTTTAGACATGAGTACAGCGTATCATCCACAAACCGACGAACGGAGAAAATGTACGATTCAAACCTTGGAAACCATAATACGAGTTTGTCCTTAGCCGAATTCTCTTACTACAATAGTTACCATTCGAGTAACCTTTTGAAACTTTATATGGCCACAAATGTCGTTCTCCTATTCGTTGGGCCGAAGTAGGCAACAAGCAAATCACCGAACCCAAACTCATTCCCGAAATAACCCAAGAAATGCTCAAGATGGCCCGTAGTCGCCAAAGGATCTATGCCGATGTTAGACGTAAACCTCTCGGATTTCAAGTAAGTAACCGCGTAACGTTAAAAGTCGCACCTTGAAAATGTGTAATCCGTTTCGGGAAATGTAGAATGCTAAATCCGCGATACATTAATCCTTTTGAAATCTTGGGGCGTTTTGGACCCGTTGCTAGCCGTTTAGGTTTTCGGACTCGTTTGAGTCTCCGTTCATCCTACATTCTATGTACCAAACTTAAAGAAGTGTCTTGTGGAACAAGAACTTGTTATCCTTTTGATGAACTTCCTATCGATGACAAACTTCCCTTCCTAGGAGAACCGGTTGGAAATATTGAATCATGAAACCAAACTTTAAAACAACATAAAATCCCGATTGTCAAGTTCGTTGGAATGCCCAAGGAAGTACCTTCACCTATTCGTAGAATTAGCAATGCAAGACCTCGAGGAAGAAACAACGAATACTACTTCCAACTAAATTTCGGGACGAAATTTCTTTTAAAGTGTAGGTAATGTAACATCCCGCATTTTCCTTATATTTATTTTAACGCCATCTTTTTTTTAGATAATATCTTTCGTTATCTAAATTCGTATATTTTGTTAACTAACGTTCTTAATATTTCCGTTATTCGATTATAACATCTCCCGTTTATTCTCGCGTATTTAAATTAATTCGTTTGGTTAATTCACGTACCCGCTTTAAACTTGAAGGACCAAAGTTGCCAAGTGGGCAAACTAGTGACTAGGTCAACTAGTCAACCCACCCCTCCCCACCATTCATTTTTTCATTTCTTTTCTTTTCTCTTTTTCTTTCACCTATTACTTCCAACTTTGAATCCTTTTCATCTTCTCCACAAATTCATCATCTAAATCAAGAATAGGAAGGTAGCATCAAAACGAATCGTACGTTTGGAATCCTCTCTTCATCCTCTATGTTTTGGTACCAATTTCACTACTTGGGGTAAAGTTTCTAAAAACTCTAGATTTCTCAAATTTGTTTTATAGACTTGAAATGGTGTTAATTAGTATCTATGGCTCAAGTCTAACATGAATATGTGTTTTGTTTGCTCGATTTCATCGTTTTGAGTAACTAGCATGAACACTTAAAATGAGTGTGTTTAATCTTGAGTTTTGGTTGATTAAATGTTGTTTAAATGTTAAAGTTCATGTATTAAATGTGTTACTAGCATCATTAGCTTCGTTTTGGTATGTAGGTTGACTTGGAAAAACTCCATTTACAAAATTGTTGAATTCATGATTTTTGGTTAGGGTTTAGTAACCTTGTACATGAATTTTGATGCATTGAATGCTATGAAATATTGTTAGTAAGTGTTTAGTTACAATGTATGTTTAATTACATTCGAAACGGCATATCGTATGTGTAAATTGGATTCCCGAATCACCATTTGCATTTTTGAGCTTGAAACGTTAAATAATGATTATTCGACGAGGTTTTGGTTATTGTAAATGATGGATTTGATTGATGATATGTGTTTAGTTGTATTCCTCGTTAAATTACCTTTCCAACGATATAAGATACGTGTTTTGAATGTTTACGGTTCATAAGTTGTGTTTGAAAAAGTTTGGTTCGAGTCTACACTTAAAACAGCCCAGACTTCTGACCAAGTGTTAAGCCGCGGCGCGGCTCTTCTAGCCACGGCACGGCTTAAAGCGTGGAAAGTGGGCTGTCCAAATTTGCGTTTTCACGTTTAATTCTAACTATGCTATGCACCTCCGATTAACATGAAACTTGGCCAACAAGTTTATATATGACTACTAATTGAGGAAAAATTATCGGATACCCGACCCGACCCAGTTGACTTTAACCAAGTTTGAATTTTAGTCAAACTTAACCAAAAACTTATGCAATCGTTCTAATCTCCTTTATACTTGATTCTTGCATGAAACTTGACAACGTGATTCAAATGCTATATAATCGAGTCGTAACGAGCCATATGACTAATTAAACATATTGAGTCCGACCTTGTGTCTTACCCGATAATTGATATAATTTATTTGTTTAGGTCAAGAAGAAACAACTTTCATGCACACGTTTACTTTGTGAAGTACCTTTATACTCGTGCACTCGAGGTGAGATCATAGTCCCACCTTTTCAACAACTTTTATTCTTTTAAATCGTGGGCTGAGAAACATATACTTTGTATACATTTTATACTACTTACTTTAGGCTTTGAACACAAGTACGAAAACAAATATTTCACGTGAGAGTTTGAATGAAAAGCCTCAATTCAATTATCATTAGTTACACTGGTCAGGTGTAAGCGAGAACTTATGTTGTGTGGATCCATACGGGCTAGACGCGCCTTCATTCGGACGGTTCGCTACCGTTAGCGGATGAAATATATTTTCGACTTTAGTGTATGTTCTAACACTACGTAACAGGGTACCAAATAGTAAAGCCTTGATAATTGGGTGCTCCACAAACAAATTTTGGAATGCAAACGATTTGGATAATCAACTATATTAAATCTTGTAGTTCAAAAACAACGTTTACTAATACACCTATGATTTCACCAACGTTTTTCGTTGACATTTTTCTATATGTTTCTCAGGTTCATACTTGGCTACTTGATACATGTTTCCGCACACTTTGATTACTTGCTTGGGGTCAACCATGCATGCGTACGCTAGGGATAGCACCTTTGGATTCAAACTTTAAGCATACCTACTTACGCTATTTATAGCAACTATGATTTTCAACTTATTATGTCGCAAGTTATTACATTTATACTTTTTACTTTTGTAAACTTAAACTTGTTGTCGAACCATTTGGTAAACTAAACTTTGCAAGTCTTGTACGTTTCAAATGAATGCGACATAATTTTGGTCAAACGCGTCTCATTTAGGGACTATGACCACGTAACGGGACCTAAATTAACGATGCCGTCAATGACGTTTTGGCCGGGTCGTTACAACTTTGTTGCGCTTGGTTAAAAGCCAAATGGAGACCTTCCATCACAATAATAAAAAGGAACGGGCTAAGAGGATCTCCCTGTCTTAAGCCCCTTTTAATCGAGAATTCTTTAGTTGCACTACCATTCACGAGTACGGACGTTGTAGCAGACTTCAAACAACTAAAATCCAACTACACCAAATAAAACCGAATCCCAATGATCTTAACATAAATAATAAGTAATCCCAATTAACCGAATCATAAGCCTTCTCGAAACCTGCTTTGAACATAAGCATCTTACGGTTCTTCTTTGTGGACTAAGAAATAATTTCACTTAACATTAACGGTCCATCAAGAATCTGACGACCAGAAATAAAAGCCGATTGAACAGGCGATATAATCTTGTCAATAACATGAGCTAAACGATTCGTAAGAAGTTTAGTAATAATTATATAAAAAGCACCAACGAGGGAAATAGGACGAAAATCATTTATGAGCACCGGGTTTTTTACCTTAGGAATTAAAGCAAAGAAAGCGGAATTTGCTCCTGGTGCAAATGCAGAAGTCGCAAAAAAATACGGACATCCCTACATATGTCGTGGCCAAGAATATCCCAAAAATGTTTGATAAATTTAAAGGGAAACCCGTCCGGACCCGGAGCCTTTGAATCACCACAATCCCAAACCGCACCTTTTATCTCGAAATAATCAAAATCACGCTCCAGAAAATTAACATCATCTGAAGATAAGCACAAGTGTGGAAGTATGCTGTTGAAACGAGCTCCTGAACTAGAAACATCAAACTTATTTTTGTAAAAATCAAAAAATTTATTCTTAATCGTGTTTGGATCCGTCACCCAATTGCCATCAATCATTAAGCCTTGGATACTCCGTTGGCTCCTTTTGTGTTTAAAAGTCGTGTGAAAAAATTTGGAATTCTCGTCTCCTTCCACGTCCCATTTAATGCGTGATTTTTGTAAAAGATTAAAAGATGTCAACTTAGTGATATCTACACGTTGCTGAAATAAAACATTACGCTCGTTAATAATCTCCGTCGTAGCACCACCTGAGTCAATCAAAACATCTAACTCATCAATTTTATTTATAACTTCCTTTAGTCTGGTAGCTTCAGATTGTCTAGTATTTCGAATCCATAACTTTAACCGAGATTTAAGATGCCTCATATTTGATACAAAATGCAACTGTGGATTAATGTTTGCTTCATTCCATGCATTCCGTACAATATTATCAAAATCGGCTCTTTCAAACCATGATTCATACACTCTGAAACAAGTACGATCGAAGTCCACTTTATCTTGGAATAACATAATAGCTGAATGATCCGAGAATCCACGGGGCATAACTAAACCTTTTAAATCATCCACGGCCGTAAGGACATTGTTAGAAACAAAAAAATGATCTAATTTGCTGAATTTGTCACCCGCTTTTGTCCTCCAAGTGTATTGAAGACCTCCTAATGGCATGTCGTGTAACGAGTTTGAACCCACGAAAGCATTAAACAAATCAGCATCTTGTTGACTGAATTCCGAACCACTTCATTCACTTGCCATTCTCACCGAGTTCCAATCGCCGAGTAAAATATAATCGCCATTATTATCACCCATAAAACTGGAGAGTTTATTCCACAAAATAGTTTTATCAACTAGGGATTGAGGAGCATAAACATTGAACATATAAACTTCCAAATCCTCCCGTACCCAACGACCTTTGACAATGACAAAATGATCATCACACCATATGCGGTCCTTAACGAAGGCGTTCGGATCCCATAAAGAAATAATACCCCCAGGAAAACCCCTCGATAAGGTGATAGCGTAATCAAATTGACTATTTCCCCATAAAGATTTTAATCGAAACAATTGCAACCTAGTCATTTTCGATTCTTGAAGGCCTAAAAACTGTACATTTGTAGACATACACATGCCCCGAATCCACTGTCGTTTCATAAAATCTTTCGACCCGCAACTATTTAGAGAAATAATCTTCATAGGAAACCATTTATACGATCACGGTTCACAAACTTTGTACAAGATTGCAAGTCATAGCCAAGTAAATTACCTACATCAACTAAATTGAAATCACCATAATCAATACCTTTACTTTTAGAAGGGTGATCCTCAAATAAATATGGTGTGCAACAGTTGACAGATCCTCCCGAATTCACCTTATCTATTACTTTATCTTTTTTAGAGAACCCAGGAGGAACAGGTAAGCTGGTACTCTCTTCCACTACCGGTTTAGTGTGCGATACATCATTTTCTTGTTCCTCCAACCCTTCCTGCATCTTGCCTTTAAATACCGAGGCATCCCCTTGTGATTCTTCACGCAAATCAACACCAATAAATTCCTTTAAATGATATGTATCATCTTTGTCTCCAACATCAGAATTAACATCAAGTTGGACACTGCTCGAATCATCACCATTAGAGTTTGTAGAATTCGACTCTAAAGTTGCATCAAGGTCGAAGACCCAATTACCAACTTCTTGAATAATAACATCAACATCCATACCATTAACGTTTATGACTTCATTCAAAGTTACACATTTCTTTGAATATGTAGCAATACATACCCGTCCGGAGGACAAGGGTAACTTACAATGTGATTCAAAAAAAAGAAAGCGTCCTGCCAAAGAAGCAATCTTTTTAAACGCCTTTGTTCCCCAAGCACATGCCGGTAAACCAGAAATTTCAATCCAAATAATTCGTTCATCAACAACAAAATTCTCCGAAGCATCCTTCATAGTCGAAAATAATGAACAGAGGTTTACATTACCTTTAAACGCCAAACAACTAGGAAGGGACGGAAACTTAAACCATAGCCAATACCCACCTATGTATTGTACCTTCACCTCCTCAAAGCCTTCCGCAAAGCATAATCTATATATCGAGGACAGTGTTCCAATATCTTTCATCTTTGCCATAACAATGAAATCATCAGGTTTGATCGTTACTAAATCCGTATCGTCTAGTACAACTTTTGAAGTTGGTTTTGGCGTATCACTACCAATAACTTTAGCAGCATAATTATTGGGTGATGTACCTGTGGAAATCGATGGACCAGGTTTAACATTCTGAGTAATAGGGGGTGTCACTGGAGTCTTATTACTAGAGTAATTGGATGAACGAGAGATCTTAGCAGCCTCTACATACAAATGATACGATCCCATCCATATATCTGCTAATCTATTTTCCATCTCAAGTGTGTTCTTGACCCCCAAAAAGCGAATAAAAGCAAATCGCTTGCCCAATTTGGCCCTTTTTTGCAATGAACACATCAACGAGACACCCGTATCGATTTAATACATTCCAAAGTGAATTGATATCCGCATCATCTGGAAAATTGGTGTCACACCCCCTAAATGGGACCAGGGATAATATGTGACTAACCAATATCATAACACAAGTGTAAAGCAAGAACGACTCTATATGAGACGTTTTAATTAAAAACCAATGTATTAAAGCAGCGGAAAGTATAAGTCATTACAAATGAATCCTTAGTAATGTAAAAGTAAATTCAAATGTTCTAATGCAATATTATGAATAATATAATGCGGACTCCAAAAGCAGCAAAGTCCAAATAGCACACAATCTTTAGCAATCTTCACCTGAGACAAAACATGCTTAAAGTGTCAACCAAAAATAGTTGAGTGAACAACATATGTTTATAATAGTGTTTAGACCACAAGATTTAGTTATAAAGTTTAATCAGTTCGTTATTAATGCTGAGGTGTATGATATCGAGACTAAACAACGTTACCCCGTGATCACTTTATTCGTGCGTGTCGTTAAATCATTATTATGTAACTAAAGACCAACGATCAAATGGTTAGAGACGTCTCTCTCAATAGGCCTACTCATAATAACTAAGTTTGCGTTTAAACGTAGCAATTAACGATATCATGGCAGGGATTTAGCATGAATCAAAGCATGTCATAGCACAGTTTGACCTAATCTAAATAAAGTTTTTGTGTACTTGTGTCTAAGCGTAAAACAGTTTGAAAGCAAGCATGTGTCTCACCCCAAAAGTTCAAAATAAGTAATAAAGATAGTTAAAAAGTGGGGCTATGAAGTTCACCTTAGTAGCAAGCAAGAAATTTCATGCAAGTAATATGAACGGAGTATGTGTTCGGAGATCTCAACCTAGAGATATAACGTTTAATCAGTTAATGTCTAATAGACATAAAGTTTGTTTATTAATATAACATACTATATTAACAGTGACCGTTTTCGAGAAAAGTTCCTATTTCTCAAAAGTTTCTATTTTTAGAAACATACTAATCATGGAAAGCTTCCACTTATAGTAAGCTTCTAGTTTAAAAGATTCGGGTTATAATTCTTAACAGAGATGTTGTACAATCTCGCCCAAACTTCGTTGCTAACATGCAAGTCACTCGAATGATCTATTGTTACCGAGCGGCCCAGGATCTCTTGACCAGAATCTAAGTCTTGGCATTCGAGATCCACAAGCGTCCTAAAATGGTAACAAGGATCACCCTAGGCTACAACTAACGGTGATGTTTGTAGTCTTTGTACGCTATCTTTAATTATAACCTTCACGTTATAAGTGTATACACATAACATGTTATTAATATACTTATTAGTTTTATATATATATATATATATATATATATATATATATATATATATATATATATATATATATATATATATATATATAGGTGATAATATACTTGGTGTAATTAAATGTTACCATATAGATAGGTGTATAAGTTATATTAATAATATTATTATCTAATTAATCACCCATTATGAAATCTTATCATTATGTTACATGTATGAATATACTTATATGATACATACATATGTATTCTTTATTATTATTATACATGTATGTGTTCATAACTATATGATATATATATATATATATATATATATATATATATATATATATATATATATATATATATATATATATATATATATATATATTAGGTGTATGTGTTACATATATATAAATGTAAGATGATACATATATATATATATATATATATATATATATATATATATATATATATATGCACTTATTACTTTTCTTATTATGTTTACTAATCTTATGTAACTTACATAATACACATTCATACATACATACACACGTACATATACATACATATATACACATACATATACATGTATGTATATATTTACATATACACACACATATACCTACAATGTATACATGCTCATATGTACGTATGCATGCATGCATGCATGTACATCATGATCATGATTACTTCCTAATCAAGATTCATGCACATAAAATCATACCTTTTATTCATAACCTAATCTTTATTAACCATAATTATTATTCAAAACCTTTAACCCTAATCTTAATATTCATAATCAATTCTTTACTTAACATAATCGTAATCTAGTTTCATCACTTATTCATAATCATAATCATGATTCATAATCTCTTAACTATTATTATCAACTAGCTTTATGATTAAATCAATTACTTATTCTTATTCAATACAAATTCATTAAACTTTAACACATAAAATCATAAACATATTTTTTAACTTTTTCATTAATTCATAACTTTTATTCATCATTAACTAATAACATTCAACCTAGTATCTTATTCATCTATAATCATAGTCATACATCTTTTATCTTTTAACCTTATTACATACATCAATATATTCATTAACACATGCCATTATCATCATTATTCATTAACTTAATCTTATTAACATAATCAATTCATAATACTTAATATCAACTTAAAAGTAATTAATTCCAAAGCATAATTAAACTAGGGTTTTAGTGACTACCTTACAAGATTAAGATCAGAATATGATGATGATGGTGATGCGAAACAGAAACAGAAAACCAGCTGGGAAAACACGACCCAAAGAAGTCTTCTTGGGTCCTCTTGATCACGAACATAAACAGCAGCAACAATGGGATCATTTTTGATCACAGAATTCGCAGGTATAGCAGCAGCAAAAACCAGAAAAGAACACGCAGCAAACAATGGTCTGATGGGGCTGTTTTGGTGGAGTTATATGTCGACTGTACTGCAAGAAACAGGCTGCCTTGGGTAGTCGATTACAGCAGGCTTGTTGGTGGAGGGTTGATCGACAACAAAAGGCTGGATGGTGGTTGGTTTTAGTCTATAGAATTGGAGGGGAAAAGCTGGGAAAGTCGACTAATATGCAGCAGGTTTTTGGGGTTTATTTTTTGGTGAGAATTATGGAAAAACTTGAGGGTTTTTATAGGGAAACAAATCATGTGTTAGGTTTCCTAATCCCACTCAATTACTTGGCGATCAAGAACACTAATTTGCATTAGACTAGGATTTATGAAAGCTTAAAGATCAAGTTTTCTCCCTAATACCCCTACAGCTGATTTATATTGTTATTTCACGTATTTTTTTATTTTTTATTCGGCATTTACATATTTATATATATTATTTATATTTTTTTATTAATATTAGGGTTACATTTTATTTAATTATTAACCCCTAACTTTTATAAATTTTATTTGGTTCCAATTAGTTTATATTAATTCTTAAAGGTTATATAATATCAATTTTAATAATTCATATAGCTTTATAATATAAATCACACAAATACATAAACTTTATATTAACAGAAAATATCGATCAAAAGAAAATATTTAATCAAAGTTTATTAAATAAAGTTCATGAGTACAAGAAGTCTTAATAGTGGAACAGTAAACAGAAATGAAAAATTGAGGGTCGTCATAGTACCTCCCTGTTAATAAAAACTTTGTCCCGAAGTTTTAGGTGGACTTCTCGGTTGCATCTGCGGTTGAGAAGAGATGGGGATATTTTCGTCTCATTTGGTCTTCACGTTCCCAGGTATACTCGGGGCCTTGATGTGTGCGAGGTATAGTACGAAATACTATTATAGTTACTACAAAATACTATTAAATACGCTACAATTTTACACAAGTTATTTATTTATTTATTGAATGGGATATACCTAAACCTTCCTATAACACTTATAAGCAGTGTACCTAATCGTAGAGTAGTGTAGTTTTTAGTAAGTCCGGTTCGTTCCACATGGAGCTCACTAAGTTTAACGCTATAATTTTATTAACTATATTTGTATAAATATAAATATATATATATATATATATATATATATATATATATATATATATATATATATATATATATATATATATATATATAAGTAGTATTATTGTTATTATTATAAAAGGGGAGTTTTACCGTTTAATGACCGGTTTGTCGATTTTAAGTCTTATTTCACAGTCAAAACCTAATGCAAAATATTAAATATAAATATAACTTATTTTAAAGCGTAAAGTAAATAACGATAATTAAAAGTGCGATAATTTAAAGTATGATAAATAAAATGACGATAAATAAAAGTGCGATGAGATATAAAATAAAAGAATTATGCTTATTTAAACTTCCGTAATCATGATGTTCGACTTGTTGATTTTAATTTATTACCATGGGTTAATTGTCCTTAGTCCTGGATTATTCGATACGTCCATCTGGTTTTTGTCCATAATAGTCCTTCGGTCATAAATATAAAGTACGAGTGTCCTCGTCAAATTACCCTTATACCCAAAGTAAAATATTCCAACTAATTGGGGACTTAAACTGTAATAAGGTCTTAATACTTTGTTAATGATTACACCAGGTTATCGACTGTGTGTAATCCAAGGTTTTAATACTTTATTAAGAATTACACCAATTTTCCTTGTATGTAATTCACCCATGTTTCAATAAGTCCATTGACTATTAATCCATCCCCGTGTCTGGTCAAATGAACGATTATTAGTACTTATAAATATCCCGCCCATCGTATCCGATCGAGTGTATGTGGTTATTTATAATTACATCAAATTGTAAATCTCTATATTAAATTAACGAACTATCATTCCGTTAAACAAATATAAAGCCCATTAATAGCTCATAGTCTAATTTCCACAAGTACCGGTCTTTTGTCCAAACCCCAATTATGGTCCAAAGCCCAATAACCCAGTCTTTATAGTTAGTCCAACATCACGATTACTTCGGCTTAAATAAACATAATAATAACTTAGCTACGAGACATTAATTTAAAAATGTTGAACATAACTTACAATGAGTATTTATCGCGTAGTGTTACACGGACAGAATTTCGACTTACAAACTTAAAACATTCGCTACTATAACCTTATTATTATTAACTTAATATTAAAATTATAATTATAAAATATAAATATATATATTGAGGGAGAGCAGAGAGTAATTGATTGAATAAGGTCTATTTTACTCGTCCAAATTCGTGGCCTTTTATAGACCTGACCAAACTTTGGGAGCCATGCAATCGCATGGCTTTCCCTTGTTATTCCCATGTGATCGCATGGAGGGCTGGGACAGCTCACATACTTGCCAAAAACGTGGACGGCTCTTGATTTAATTATTATATAATATAATATATATATAATTTTATATAATTATATATATATTATATTATATTCTTGTGCATAGTTGACTCGTAATTTTAGGCCCGTTGCATCGCGCGTTGATAGTTGGCTCAGGTCCCGGTTCCGAATTTTCGAACGTCCTTTCGTACGCTTAGATATCTTATACTTTGCGTTTCACGGCTTGTACTTTTGTAATTTTTAGACGTTTCTCATCAATAATTTGAACCACTTAGATTGTACTTTGTACTTTTTAGTGTTTTGGTCATTTGCGTCTTCAAATCGTCGAATCTATCTTTTGTATTCACCTTTTAATATTTAAACGAATATCACTTATAAATAGAACAATTGCAACTAAAAGCTTGTCTTTCTTGAAGGATAATGCTATGAAATATATGTTCGTTTTTAGCATTATCAAATATTCCCACACTTGAGCGTTGCTTGTCCTCAAGCAATATAGAACTTGAATATAACTTTACTAGAATTACTTCTTTATTCTTCACACTTTATACATCAGTGATTTTAATACGGCGGTATGAACAGTGATAGTAACGATGTGTTTTACAGTCCCACATGACTATAAAAATTTATATCCTTTAGGAAATTGGATCTTTATGAAAACATTTGATCTTTTAAAAATTCATTCTAGCTTTTACCCTAGATAAGTTTTCTGATTTGACCCACCATCGGTGTTGCAAAATATATTTGTGGATCAATATTTTGGCTAAAAACTTTTAGGTTCGTGTAATCCACTGCTATCCCTGTATCGGAAAGCACACATCCAGTTTACTTGTTCCGTATATTACCTTTCGACAAACTACTGTCCGGTTGTAAAGGAAAGCGATGAACAAGAAACTGTTAAGGCAATGTCTAATGACATGCAGTTATTCACGGTCTTCAATGTGTCGGATGCAATTATTATTCTTTGTAGGAGCAATAGTAAAGATCACCCTATAATTTTTCGGTCTGGCACAAGGTCCTGTCTTCGACCATGCTATGCAACCACCGTTCTTACGGTTGACTCCCGATTTGGTTCAGGTGACCTAATGAATTCCGGTGAATTCTCAAGATTTTACGTTCAATGGTAATGAACGCATTGAAAATAGGTTTTCAGAAAACAAATCGGTTTGTAATTTTGATCAAAATATTTTCTCGTTCAATCTCGAGTTTAGATATCATTGAATTCCATGAGTTTGAATTCTCAATCTTTAAGGTCAATCTCAAGGATTGAGTAATATTAGGCTTAAAAGCTGATTTTTGATCTTTAAGGAGATTATCCTTTTCTGGGGGTCTGATTCATTAGTCTTATCAAGCTAATTTGCACGGCGCCCTCCCCATTTTACGAGATAAATTCTTCTCATGGTTAGGATAAATCTAACTACATGGTGACCCTATTTGATGCTGAGGTCCGTGGATTTCCTGCTGATTTTGGTGATGACTTTTCTAGATTTTTCGTCAACCTACAGCTGGTCTGGACGACAACTTCCTGACCTAAATCAAGAAGCGCATGTCTTTTTCGGAAGACTTTACTTCCTTTTAAATGATGGAATTGATTCATCATGTAGATCCATCTTTCTTTCAAATATATTACAGTAAATTGGGTAAAACTGATTTGTTTAGTTCAAAACAAAAGTATCTACAATAATCTTGTACAAATATATGTGATATGTGTTTTAAATAACTTGGTAAATTCTTCCCACACTTAGCTTTTATTTATGTTTTTC
The DNA here is from genome assembly GCF_046630445.1 of Rutidosis leptorrhynchoides. Lineage (NCBI taxonomy): Eukaryota > Viridiplantae > Streptophyta > Magnoliopsida > Asterales > Asteraceae > Rutidosis > Rutidosis leptorrhynchoides. The sequence continues at coordinate 681,279,605 of NC_092333.1, forward strand.
TTTGCCTTTTTATTCTCCTCTATTCCATTTTAAATGAATTCAAGCGTTTTGGGTTGTTTCTCAATTTATGTCCTTTCCGAGGTAACAATAATTTCGGTATTAACACCTAGTTTTATCATTCATAAATATATATAAACATGATTTTGAATTCATTTAATTGAAAATTTTTCAAATTTTCACAAAATTTGGCAATTGAACTAAGTGTATAAATTAATGTTTAAACCGAAAGAATTTAATCCCTTCCCACACTTAAGATCTTGCAATGCCCTCATTTGCAAGAAATCAGTAAAAATTTAAATTCATGAGGGCGATTAGCGTAGAAAAATGATTAAAATTTTACCAAAGTTCCAAACATATTGTTGTTTGTTTGAATTATATATGGTGCACATCATTTGTTCATTCCTGCAGTTGTTATTTCACATATATTTTGCATCTTGTCGTCAAAATTAGTTACTTTTGCTGAACTTAATGCCAGTCTTTGAAAGTTCGCTGTTTTACCCTGTTGTGTACAATTGCCAATATACATACAATAAAAATATACACATGCATGATAATTTGAAATGGGACTTAATATCCCACTTTCAAATTACAAAATTGAAATATTAGTACAAAATAATAAAAATGTTAAGAATTACATAAAAGTATCATAATATCAAATGTTTAAACATAATTAGATCAAAGTGATAAAAGATAAGAAATCACCAAATGGAACACTATGAATTTGGATATGGATTCCAGTTCATGTTATCGTCCGGGTTCCATGGTTGGTGATAGGTGTTCTGGTAGGCTTGATTGGGGTCGTACAGGTTAAAGGGTGGTCGGATGTCTGGCTGATGTGGTGGATAAAAAGCAGGCCGAGTTGGGATGTAGTTTTGTGGTACCTGATATGATAGCTGGCTCATGATTTGGTGCTGATTAACTACCCAACTATCATGCTGGCGTCTCCTGGATTGCTTATACTCATCCGCGACTCTCCACTGTTCATACTGATGATGCCTATCCTGGTTATTCATTTCCATCTCATACATATGCTGATAAACATCAGTATAACTATCCCTAATGACATCAATGATGTCATCTGCTTCCTCCATCTCCTCATCCAAACCCCTCTCTAACTATGGGTGTCTGCCCTGATATGGTATTGGCATATTGTGTCTCCGTTTTAGTACCTTTGCACCTTGACATACCTGCAAACCTACACTCTCGGCTTGCCCCCCAATCTCTACCATCGGACCCCTTTGCTATTTATTTACACCTAAGTACTCTCCAATGAGAGTAATAAAAATACCTCCTCCTATAATACTTCCTGCTTGCATACCCTCAACAACTTTAGACAAATAGTGGCCTACGCAATAAGGAATATTAACGAAGCTCCTCGAGTCTCGAATACACTTAAGATGGAATAAATCGTTTAGGGTCATTTTCTCCTTGTTTCTACCCCTTTGTGTAATCGAGTTTGCTAAAAATCTATGTATTACCCGTAGTTCTGCCATGTCAATATCTAAATAGGAGTGTCTCCCCCCCCCCCCCCCGGCGTAAATTCCCTAAATCTTGACATACGCCTCCATATGGCGTTAGCGTCAAAATCTCTATCTACTCTTTCACCTTCGACAATTAAACTATTGCAATCAGGTGTACTAATTTCTGTGGGGGTGTAGATTAATAAAGCCCTAGCCATGTCCAACATGGACATTCTGTACATTGTACCTCCTAAAAGAAATCTAATAAAACTTTTATCTCCTAACATAGTAACTTCATTATTTAACTCTATAGTGCTAAGCAATTCAACACACCATTCTCTATATATAGTTCTACGCATGGTAAATAAACGAATCCAATCATTAAATGTAGAGCTATCATACCTCTGAACCAGTAAACCTCTAACCGAGTTGGCTAGGCCAACCGCTTCCAAAGGCTCCCAATCAATTACCCGAGGCATTTCAATATTTTTCTGGTAAAGAATGTGCATGTTCTTTTGAAATTTTGGGTACTCTGTCCAACATCGATCGAATCTTAGGTTGGTATGTAACTGTTGTTCATTGATTAGTAGGTGTGTAATCCTCGGGTGAGGCTGAAATTAACGATAATGAGCTAGAAAACAGTGGTTCCAGCTCATAATATGGTAAATGTTGATCATAATATTGGTGTTGTTCTTGTTGTGGCTCTTGTGGTTGCATCTCTGGCTATGGTTCTTGCTGTGGCTCTTGTTATGGCTCTTGTTCAGCTCGTCTAGACGACGATGCACCGTCAGTATCTGTATTTCTCTGTAAAACACATTAAACACAAAATTTTGTGCATTCAAATAATGCATTAGTGTTAGCAAAATAACAAATTAACACAATTTCAATAACATGCTTAATCAATATTAAACTTATACACATTTTCATATTTTTATCAATTCTACAATTTTTCAAATAAGTATATATGAAAATGTATACAATGTTCATAAGCATTCTAAACAAATAACATGTCAAAATAACCATTACTAGCAATTAAACAAGTTTCAAATGGCATTCATATCAAATTAATCAAGTTCATGAATTTTAGACTTAAAAAGTCCACTTTGATGCTCAAAAATCATGTTTAGGATCAAAGTTTTGATCATTTAGCAACCTAAACATGTTACACTACTTAATTTAGCAATAATTCATAACAAAAATCGGCCATAACCTGTTTATATTAAAAAGTCTCAAATTGCTTAAAAACACAAACCCTAGATTTCTAAAAATTTTGAAGTTTAAGGCTTCAAATCATGACAAATAACATCAATCTAGGTTATACAAGCATAATATACTAACAATTTAACTCTAATTAGGCTAGAAATCATCAAAATTAAATTAGGTAAAAAAATTGCTCAAGAACAAAAAATTCGAATTTAAGAGTGTTTTAGGGGTGAAATCGTTACCTTCGTTGAAAAATCCTTGACAAGTATCTCCTCATTGTAATTTTAGTGAAGATTTGGTGAAAAATTAATGAATTTAGGGGGGGGGGGTTGTTTGCTCGTGTTATTGTGAAGAAGCAGAGAGCTCGCTGCCTTTTGTTCCTGGCCAGGTTTTTTTGATCCATGCGATCGCGTGGTGGTATTGGGTAAATCCCATGCGATCGCATGGGGTCCTGGTTTTTTTTTTTTAAATAAAACCTTTAATTATTAAAACAAAAATTGATTAATTTATAAAATTTTATTTCTTTTTAGATTGAGGGCGTTTCAGTATGTTTACCTAGTTCATCCTTCGACAAAATTTTAAAATTTGTCATTTTTAAGGCGTTGTTTTAAAAGCAAAGATTTTTTAGTTTTTTTAATGTTTTTGTCATACTTTAAATCAATAAGATTAAAAATAATGATAACAAAATTTATCGTCCTGCCCTCGGGTAAAGCAATTTCGGTTCAACGACCTATTGTTTAACTCACGACGCATTTTAGAAATTAATTTTTAACTTAATGAAATAAAGTACATTTTTATCTTTAAATTCACACCAAACTTAAATTTAAAATGCATAAAATTTGATATAAATATTAATATTCATTAATTTTACAATTTTAAAATAAAATAGTTTTATATTAATTTTAAAAACAAGGTAAAAAAAATAGAAAACCTTTTTGGTCTTTTATCCCACTTTAATCAATCAAATATTTACAAAAATATACGTCCCTCTTTTGAGTAAAGTAATTTCGGCTATATTACCTAATTTTACTCATGATGATTTTTTGAAATATTTTAGGTTGATTGATTAAAGATATTTATACCTTATGAATAAACGGTAAATTTCGTAGTGATGTAATAAATTTTTGTATGATATCAATATTATTATACCTAATTTTATTGAATATCAATTTAATACTTTATAGCGAACGATTCAGCGTTTATTATTAAAAGGTTAAAAGCAATAAAAATAAAAATAAAAACTGTACATACTTACCTGCTAGATGGAATTCTCAGAGACCTGCTTTAGTCGACTCATAGGAGAGTCGTTCGATTTGGTTTTCCATTGCTACATAAGCGTAACCTCGAGTATTTAACAACTTTTCTGCTAAACATATGAACGGTCCTTCTCTGCATAGAATAAACTCGGTATTGAAATATGTCTGATTCGTCGAGCATTTTCCTTCGTGTGATCATTTTCCGCATTTATGACATTTTTCAAGATGTCTTGCTCTTCTTTTTGCTGCGGATTTTGATGTTCCTTTACCGAAATGTGTTTTATGATGATTGTTTCTGAGTTATTTCCTTACTTCGTCCATTTTGCCTCTTATGAATGATACCAGTTCACTCGAAAAAGTGTTTTTATTACGTTTAGTAATCAAAGCGTGTAGAGTTAGACCATGGTTCAAATCAAAGCAATTCTTCATCTCGTAAAACCTAATAAAAATAAAAATTCAGAATGGGGGGAGAAGACTAGTTCTTTAGTGTCTGCTAGGGAAAGACCAATCGGATTCCATTCTCAAGAACTATAAGAAAACAGAAAATCTAACTCTAAACAGCATTATATTATTTCTTTAGAACATTTGAATCTCCCCACACTTAGGTGGCTGTGGCGTTGAAATTGTGATTAACTTCATCATTTACTTCCATCGGACCATCAATATAGTGTTTAACTCTATGACCATTAACTTTAAATTCAGTTCCATTTGAATTTATTAACTCTATTGTTCCGTATGGAAAAACTCTTTTGACTATGAATGGTCCAGACCATCTTGATTTCAACTTTCCAGGAAATAGCTTGAATCGTGAATTGAAAAGAAGGACTCTGTCTCCTTCCTTAAATTCCTTTGAACTTCTGATTCATTTATTATGCCATTTCTTTGTTCTTTCCTTATAGATTGACGAATTTTCATATGCATCATGTCTTCTAATTCGTTTAGTTGACTTAATCGTAAACGTCTGGCTTCATGTAAATCAAGATTACATGCCTTCAAAGCCCAGAATTCTTTGTGCTCAATTTCTACTGGAAGGTGACATGCTTTTCCGTAAACGAGTTTAAAAGGTGTGGTGCCAATTGGAGTTTTGTAGGCTGTTCTGAAAACCCAGAGTGCATCCTCCAATTTTATGAACCATTCCTTCGGATTTGATCCTACGATTTTCTCTAGAATAGGTTTTAATGCTTGGTTGGTATTTTCAAATTGTCAACTTGTTTGTGGATGATAAGCGGTTGAGATTTTATGAGTTACTCCGTATCTTTTGAGAACTTTCTCAAGTTGATTATTACAAAAATGAGTACCTCGATCACTTATTAAAGCTTTCGGTGTTCCGAACCTAGCAAAAAGACGTTTTAAGAAGTTGACTACAACTCGTGCATCATTAGTTGGGAGAGCTTGTGCTTCCGCCCATTTAGATACATAATCAATGGCTACGAGAATGTAGAGATTATTATGAGATTTTGGAAATGGACCCATAAAGTCAATACCCCAAACGTCGAACACTTCACCTACTTGAATGACGTTTTGTGGCATTTCATCACGTTGACTTATTTTTCTTGCCCTTTGACATGCATTACAGGATTAACAAAGAAGGTGCGCATCTTTGAAAATTGAAGGCCAATAGAATCCAGCGTCGTAGACTTTCTTTGCTGTGATTTGAGGCCCATAATGCCCTCCTGTTGGTCCTGTGTGACAATGGTTTAATATTTGACTAGCTTCATCTCTGAATACGCATCGGCGTATTATTCCATCGGGACATTTCTTAAACAAATGTGGATCCTCCAAAAAATAGTGTTTTTATATCACTAAAGAATTTCTTTCATTTTTGGTATGACAACCCTTTCTCGAGGAATCCACATACTAAGTAGTTTGCAAAGTCTGCAAACCATGGAATTTCACTATAATCGATTTGCAAGAGATATTCATCTGGAAAGTTATCTTGTATGGTTGATTCATTTAGAACTTCTAATTCAGAATTTTCAAGGAGAGAAAGATGATCAGCTACGAGATTTTCTGCTCCCTTTTTATCTCGAATTTCAATATCGAACTCTTGTAAGAGTAAGATCCAACAGATTAATCGTGGATTGACATCTTGTTTCTAAAATAGGTATCTAAGAGCAGAATGATCAGTATAGACCACCGTTTTAGCTAGAACGATATATGAACAAAATTTGTCAAAAGCAAAAACGATAGCAAGGAGTTCTTTTTCAGTAGTTGTGTAATTCGTTTGTGCTCCTTGTAACGTCTTACTAGCGTAATAAATAGGTTGAAATCGTTTTTCAATCCTTTGTCCTAAAACGGCTCTCATTGCAAAATCACTTGCATCGCACATGAGTTCAAATGGTAGATTCCAATTTGGAGTTATCATGATCGGTGCATTAATGAGTTTTTCTTTAAGAATATTAAAAGATTTGATGCATTCATCCGAAAAGATGAATGGAGCATCTTTTTCAAGGAGTTTATTCATATGAGTGGTAATTTTAGAAAAATCTTTTATGAAACGTCGGTAAAAACCAGCATGCCCTAGAAAACTCCTAACTCCTCTAACATTGGTGGGATGTGGAAGTTTAGCAATTACATCTACTTTAGCTCTATCCACTTTAATTCCTTCACTTGAAATTTTATGACCAAGAACGATGCCTTCTTTAACCATGAAATGGCATTTCTCCCAATTAAGTACTAGATTTGATTTCTCGCATCTAATAAGAATTCGTTCAAGATTAACTAGACATGTTTCAAAAGTATCACCGAAGACTGAAAATTCATCCATGAAAACTTCCATGCATTCTTCTATCATGTCGTGAAAAATCGCCATCATGCACCTTTGAAAGGTTGCAGGTGCGTTGCAAAGTCCAAATGGCATGCGTTTGTAAGCAAAAGTACCATAAGGGCATGTGAAGGTGGTTTTCTCTTAGTCCTCAGGTGCGATTGGAATTTGAAAATATCCGGAGAAACCGTCAAGAAAACAATAGTAACTGTTCCCAGCTAACCTTTCCAACATTTGATCAATGAAAGGTAAGGGAAAGTGATATTTTCTGGTGGCGTCATTTAATTTTCTATAATCAATACAGACACGCCATCCTGTTACAGTCCTAGTGGGAATAAGCTCATCTTTTTCATTTGTGATGACAGTGATGCCACCCTTCTTAGGTACGCATTGAACTGGGCTTACCCATGGACTATCAGAGATTGGATAAATTAAACATGCATCAAGCAGTTTAATAATTTCTTTCTTAACAACATCTTGCATATTAGGATTTAGTCTTCATTGGCATTGCACATATGTTTTATGACCTTCTTCTATAAGGATTTTGTGTGTGCAATACGAAGAACTTATGCCTTTAATGTCATGAATCTTCCATGCAATAGCTGGTTTATGAGCTTTTAGCATAGAAATGAGTTGAGATTTTTCATTTTCCATAAGAGAAGACGAGATTATTACAGGTAATTCAGATTCACCATGTAAATAAGCGTATTCCAAATGGTTTGGAAGTGGCTTTAACTCTAATATCGGTGGTTCTTCTATCGATGATTTGTATCGATATATGTCTTCCTCTTTTAGTACTTGAAGTTCTTCTGTTGTTAGTTCGTATTCATTAGCCATAAGTGCGGCTAACATTTCAGCTTCATCAATTGGTTCAGTTGCTTCTCCTAAAGAACATTCTCCTATTCCTTGTAATTCTGGAAATTCTTGTAACAATTCTTCTTGTGAATTTATGGTTTGAACATAATAACATGTATCATCTGCAGATTGCGGTTGTTGCATGGCTCTATCAACAGAAAAAGTAACACTCTCGTCCTCGATACTTAGGGATAGTTTCTTACCAAACACGTCTATTATTGCTTTAGCCGTGTTTAAGAATGGTCTTCCTAATATAAGAGGAACTCGAGAATCTTCTTCCATGTCCAGAATAACAAAGTCTACTGGAAATACTAAAGTACCAACTTTAACTAGCATGTTCTCCATTATCCCTCTAGTATATTTTATTGATCGATCGGCTAGTTGTATGCTTATTCGTATTGGTTTCAATTCTCTAAGGTCTAGTTTAGCGTATAATGAATATGGCATTAAATTTATACTAGCACCTAAGTCTGCCAATGCTTCTATTGAACTAAGACTACCCAGAAAATATGGAATTGTGAAACTTCCTGGATCTGATAATTTTTCTGGTATCTTATTCAACAGCACTGCAGAACAATTAGCATTCATTGTAACAGCTGAGAGTTCTTCCATTTTCTTTCTATTTGTGATTAGATCTTTCAGGAATTTAGCATATCTTGACATTCCTGAAATTACATCAATGAAAGGAAGATTGACATTTATTTGTTTAAACATATCCAAGAATTTGGATTGCTCGGCTTCAAGTCTTTCTTTTTTCATTTTACTCGGGTAAGGAAGTGGTGGTTGGTATGGTTTAATATAAGGCTTTGCCTTAACTATGTTATCTACATTAACCTTTTCAGCTACCGGCTCTGTTTCCTTCTCTAACTCAGGTTGTGGTGCATGTGTAGTAGGAATAGAGTCATCAGAAATTACAAGTATTTCAGGTGATTTAAGTGTAATACCACTTCTTGTGGTAATGGCTTTAGCTGTTTCATTCCGGAGGTTAGCATTTGTATCGCTAGGTAGACTCCCTGGTTTTCTTTCACCTATCAACCTTGCTAGGTTACTTACTTCTGGTTCCAGATTTTGGATGGAAGCTTGTTGATTTCTAAATGCTTGAGTATTTTGTTCATTAGTTTGTTTCTGAGATGAAAAAAACTGCGTTTGAGATTCAACTAGCTTCGACATCATATCTTCTAAATTTGGCTTTTTATTATCGGTTTGATGTGCGCAGAGGTGTATATGAAATAGCTTATATTTTACTAGGAAAAACTATTAAATACGATACAATTTTACACAAGATATTTATTTATTTATAGAATGGATATACTTAAACCTTGCTACAACACTTATAAGCAGTGTACCTAATCGTACAGTAGTGTAGTTTTTAGTAAGTCCGGTTCGTTCCACACGGAAAATCTTTAAACAAAGCTTAACGCTATATTAGTTTTAATTTATAAAAATACAAATATATTAATAAGTAATATTATTATTATAAAGGGGGTTTTTACCGTTTAATGACCGGTTTGTCGATTTTTAAAACTTTAGTCGCAGTTAAAACCTAATGTAAAATATTAAAAATAAATACAAGACTTAATTTAAAGCGTAAAGTAAATAATGATAATGAAATTGTGATAAATAAAAGTGCGATAAAATAAAATTGCGATAATTAAAAAATACGATAATTAAAAGTACAATTAAATAACAATAAATAAAAGTGCGATAATTAGAAGTGCAATTAAATATAAAATAAAGGAAATTAAATATGAAATAAAAGAATTATGCTTATTTAAACTTCCGTAATCATGATATTTTACGTGTTGATTTTAGTTTTATGTCCATGGGTTAATTGTCCTTTGTCCTGGATTATTTAATATGTCCGTCTAGTTTTTGTCCATAACAGTCCATCAGTCATAAATATAAAGTGCGAGTATCCTCGCACTACAAGAAAAATGCTCCTATAGGACCTTTTTTTTCTGGGACCTAGTAAAATATGGTCCTAAATGCTACTTACATAGGACCAGACGATATTTAAGGTCCTATTATGACATACACTTTAGAGTATGGTCCTATTATGAGGTACGCGTTTAGAGTAGGGTCCTATTATGAGATATGCTTTTAGAGTAGGTCCCATAATCATATATTTTTATAGGACAATTAAAAAGTAGATCCTAATAGACGATCTTATATGACATTTATTTGTTAGAGTCTCATTATGTGTTTATGTAATAGGACACTTAATATGAACGTCATATTAAATATATCTTTAGAGGCCAATTATTTTCGAGAGTCTTCTTAAACTGTAACATGTTAGGACTTTTGGTACTTATGTCCTATAAATTTATGTTATTAGGACACATTATATTATGGTTATATGACATGTACCTTTATAGGACGTTTATTTTTGTGAGTTGTGTAATGGTAGAACATAATAGGACTTAATATGACTGATTGATTTTTTTTGTCCTAATTGTCATATGATTTCATAGGACACTCTAAGTGTGAACCAAAAGATAGTACTTTATAAGACTTTTAACGACATAGTGTAGTATTATATGTTAATTTAATAGAACACCTTATATAAAAGTCATATGAAATAATATTTCATAGGACATTTATTTTTCATACTCGTATTATAACATAAGCTAACAGGACATGTGATATTTATGTTGTATCATTGTAAATTTTTAGGATACTTTAATTATTTAATATTATGGAGGAGTTTTTGGGGTTCTAATTATCATATGATTTCATATAACACTTTAATTGTGAATCATCAATGGAACTTTATAAGACATATAACGATTTAGCGTCGCATTATGTGTTAATTTAATAGGACATTTTATAAAAAATTCATATGAAATAAACTATCATAGGACATTTATTTTTCATAGTCGTATTATATCGTAAGTTAATAGGACATGTGAAATATATGTCGTATCATTAAAATTTTTTAGGACACTTTGATTCTTTAATGTGACCGATGAGTTGTCTGGGTCCTAAATATCATATTATTTCATAGGACACTTTAATTATGAATCATAAAATAGAAATTTATAAGACATTTAACGGTTTAGTGTCGCATTATGTATTTATTTAATAGGACACTTTTTAAAATAGTCTTATAAAATAAAATATCATAGGACATTTAATTGTCATAGTTATATTATATCATCAGCTAATAGGACATTTGATATTTATGTCGTATCATTTTAAATTTTTAGGACACTTTGATTCTTTAATGTGACGGATGAGTTGTTGGGGTCCTAATTATCATATGGTCTAATATGACACTTTAATTATGAATCATAACATGAAACTTTATAAGATATTTAATGATTTAGTGTTGCATTATGTGTTTATTTAATAGGACACTTTATAAAAAAGTCATATAAAATAAACTATCATATGACATTTATTTGTCATAGTCGTATTATATCATAAGCTAATAGGACATGTGATATTTATGTCATATCATTGTAAAATTTTCAGGACACGATGATTGTTTAATGCGACGGATGAGTTGTTGGGGTCCTAATTGTCATATCATTTCATAGGACATTTTAATTGTGAATTATAAAATGGAACTTTGTAAGACATTTTATGGTTTAGTGTCGAGTTATGTGTTTATTGAATAGGACACTTTATAAAAAAAAGTCATAAGAAATAAACTATCATAGGATATTTATTTGTCATAGTCGTATTAGATCATAAGGGAATAGGACATGTGATATTTATGTCGTATCATTGTCAATTTTTAAGACATTTTGATTCTTTAATGTGACGGATGAGTTGTTGGAGTCCTAAGTATCATATGATTTCATACGACACTTTAATTGTGAATCATAAAAGGGAACTTTATAAGACATTTAACTGTTTGATGTCGCATTATGTGTTAATTATATAAGACACCTTATATAAAAGTTATATAAAATATACTATCATATGACATTCATTTGTCCTAGTCGTATTAGATCGAAACATAATATGACACTTTATATTTAGGTCATATTAATCTAAGTTTTTTGTGTCTTAATTATTATAAAAAGGACTTATAAAAATTGAATTTGGTGATCTTATGAACATTGCTAGAATAATATGATTTTGTATTTGTAAATTTCCTTATCGGTGTCGTACTTAAAGAGATGACACATGAATCATAATATTTTGTATTCATTTTTAAGTAATTATATATAAGCTTAGTTCTTCGACTTATTTTTTATATTTTGTATGCAGTTCTAATAATGTTTAAAACCATAAATGAACATGGAATAAAAAGTGTATTTTTAATAAAAGAAAAGCCATCCTTAGTTAATTATGAATTCGTCGTATTGTCTAAACAAGCTTTGGTATTTGTCGATACATAGGTACATGTAATGATGTAAACCAATTTTATTAACTAACATAAAAATTACCGTTTCTATACTTGCCAATTGTTGCTCCTATAGAACAATATTCGGACATTGCTACTATGTCTCAGGTGCACACGTCTTGTTGCGTTTGTCAAGTAGCTAATGTTGCTTGTTGGGTCAACACAACCAATTGTCAACAATTGAGTCATAGCTAATACTTTCAATCTAAAGTGTAACAAATTCAACAAGTGGACTGGCCAATAAGACCCACAATCCAGCATAGTAAACAAAATATCCAAAAGATACTAGTTTCAAAGTATTGAAATACTTATCACACAGTACTGAAATTAACATAACAATCAAAGTACATAACCAAAAATAAACAAGAGTTCGATCTGCAACAAAAGAACACAAACCTAAATGAATAGCAGTTGATTACGACCCACTACCCACTGTAAGTACCTGAAGTTTCATCATTTAATGGAAGACGGGCAGGAAGACGTGCAACAGTTGATTTTGTGAATCTAGGGGCAGATGGACCAGCAGCATTACCAAATTGATGACTAGAGGAAGGACAAGGCGCACACGAATATCCAAGTTGTTTAAATAAAAAACGTGCCGCCTTATTCGTATAGCATAAATCATTTTCTAAATCGCTGAATCTGGGATATTATAAAGCTTCACTGTTGACAGTAGTACTTTCTTCCCTTGCAGCACTGACATTGCCACCGGAATAGTTTTTGTTATCAACTAGGTCTAGGTTTGCCAAATGTACTTCATCAAAATAGGTTGTAGTTGCAACCTCTGTCGAAGCAAGTAGATCACCCTCAGTATTATCCCCTAAACCTAGAGCTAACTGGGTTATATAGGCCCACCACAAACATAAGCATTATGTTTTTTCCCCACACTCTTATATAGATACCGAACTAAACACTTAGCCAAGTTACACGGTGTATTATGAACAATATAATACATATACAGCATGTCAGATCGTGTAACGTTGTAAGTGCATGTAGCATGCCGATTTATCATTTCGGCAATTGCTTGATGCAGTGTCTTATAACATGGTTGAGTGATCGATGTGGATGACAAGTATGTTTGACAGTTCCCTGCTCCAAAAGTGGTCCAAAAATTCCGTGGTTCAACACCGGACGGCCAACCAGTCAAACCAATAATAAAATTTTGACTTTTGACTTCATCAGTGGTATACAAGTTCATAGCCAACACAAATTTGGAAAACGAAAGTTCATATTTTTTAACTTCCAAAGAAAAAAAAAATTCATATACGATAAATTAAAATCTGAATCTAATCATTTAACTTGAATAATAGTCAACTGGAATTAAACAAAAAAACTAGATGATTAGAATAGGTTAAAACAACTAGAACAACAAGAGCCTAAAAACAAAATAATAACAAATGAAATTACAAATCGTTGCAGGAGATACTATTAGTTGGAGGTGTAATCAACAATTAAGCATAAGTATATGAAGATGGATGTTGATTTCAACGGCTGGAGCGACGTTGTTCGAATACCAGATAACTAGAAACCGCAATTACTTATAAATCGAACAAAGTGAATCCCCAACTTCTCAAACATATAATTTTGGATGAGTAATTTGGGGATGAATAATATGAGGTTAAAACGCGGTAATTTTTGGGAGATAATTTGAGCTTTTTGATCACAACTTCTTCCCCGATTAATCTAGTTTTTTTTTTCCCGTCAAAGTCGATCGATACCCAAATGACTAAATCATCACTCTTTCTAAATAATTACTCTATCCGTTCCAAAATAATTGTCATGTTGGATATTTCAAAGTCAATTAATAAAGTTTTGACTTTAAATACTTATTGGTTTTGCAATAAAATATATGATGAAATTTATATGAATAGATTTATTTTCAAATTTATTTTCATTTGGTATAACTTTCATTTAATATTATATAACACAAAAAAGATATTTAAGGTCAAACTTGAAGAAGAAAAAAATTCAAAAAGTCAAAACATGACAATTATTTTGGAACAGAGAAAGTAATAATTCTTCCCTAATCAAAATATGGGACGCAATTTATTATTGAAAACTACTCCCTCATTCTCATATCAATAGTGCAATATTCTATTTTGTATATCTCAAATTAATAGTTCACTTCTATAAATAAAAAAGAATAAGAAACATAAATTCTATTATGCCCATAATGTATGTGAATATAATTAAAGGATAAAGAATAGATTAAGGTAAAACTGAAAAATAAACAGAAAGTACAGTGGTTTTATGACATTTTCTTAAACTATGTGTTTTTTGTCTCTGAACTATTAATATGGGATAGAGAGTGTAATTGCTTACTTTTATAATTTATACACTCACATTTCATATATATACTCATATATTCATATACTTCCTCCGTCCCATATTGATAATCTAGTATTTCATTTTGATTGTTTCCTAATTAATAGTCTACTTTCATATATAGATAATAAATAATAATAATAATACTAAGGTAAAGTTCTATTATACTATTAATGTATCTGGATAGGATTAAAAAATAAAAAGTAGGTAAAATTAGAAAATAAACAAATACAATACTTTTATCTTAAACTGTGTATTTTTTGTTTGTGGACTATTAATATGAAACTGAAAAATAAACAGAAAATGCATATTTTTATGACATTTCTTTAAACTGTGTATTTTGTATCTGTGGACTATTAATATGGGACGGAGAGCATATTCATATTCATATATAATTAAAATAAAAAGTTAGTTATTTTACACCTTTAATTATATATTTAAAATAAAAAGATACATAAATATTAAATAAAATTTAAACTATAAAATTAACAAAAATATAGTAATAGTATGTTTTAAAGTATGTCTTTTTTGAACGAACAATTACAATAAAACGAAGAAAGTACTATAGGAATCGTAACTAATTAAAATCATTCTCGATCATCCTATTACTAGCCGAGATGTCGGAGAGTTAATTCATCGAAATTTGTGTGTTTAAACCACCCAAAAAATCTGACTCGTCCAAAATAAGTTTGTAGATGTGCTTTACACCCGAAGTCTCAACAAAAGCAAAGAATGACCCAACATGATAAAGCCAACTAAATACTTAGCCACTTTCAAGACAGTCCCAAGACGCCACCAACATAACATTTTCCATCGAAGCATACTTTATCACGAAACCCCATATGTCAATCCATGGACAACGGCTAGTGCCACGTGGACCAATCAGCAAGAGACACACAAAATTGGCCTTTTTTTCGTTGCAACTCCAACTAACACTCGTTAGTGACGAAAACTGACGCCGCGTTAACGGCCATCAGTTTTCGTCAGTTTGTGCCATGTGGAACTGATGGTGCAAACGGACGCCTGGTTGGAGGTGGTCTTGGTGTATCTAATTAGGGTAATTCAATGGCTAAGATTAAAAATTATGTTCAAGGATATCTCAATAGGTCTTTAAAAAAAACAACAGTCGACATCGAATACTCTTATTTGTCACGCGCACACACCCTTTTGGGAGGAAACCCGAATCATATTGCAAGAACCATATCCTTAAACCATCCCAAGGGCCATCGGACCGGGTTTGAATCCTGAATAAATCTAGGAGTAAACCTCCTTCAAGTCAATCTGGAATTTTATATTCCAGGCATATTGATTAATAGGTCTTTTATTTGAATATCTAGTATAAATAGATAGATTCTAGCGTTACCACTCAAATATTTAAATATTCTATAATGATGATTAGTCTTTATTTCATAAAATTGAAAAATTGATTGATTAAACAAAGTTATACTTCGTATATTGTAAAAATGATTAACATATTAGATTATAAATAAGTAATCAAGTAATAATATGGATCCACATTTTATTTTATTAAACGACCTAGGACAAACTTATGTGATTATGAAGTACTAAAACAATTTTCGGCAACGTAAATTATAAATCACTAAAACGATTCTTTATGTAAGATTAACGTACAACACGTGTTTAAAAGATATGCTTAATAAAAGGAACAAAACATTTTTAAATTGTATAATAACTAACTAATAATTAATTTAAATAACATAAGCAATTAAT
This sequence comes from Rutidosis leptorrhynchoides, assembly GCF_046630445.1. Lineage (NCBI taxonomy): Eukaryota > Viridiplantae > Streptophyta > Magnoliopsida > Asterales > Asteraceae > Rutidosis > Rutidosis leptorrhynchoides. Next base: position 681,295,553 of record NC_092333.1, read on the forward strand.
ATGATGATACCTCAATAGACAACATCACATTTATCAGTTTATTTCAAAACACAAAATTCCGTTAATTCTTCTCTTAGTATAGTATATACACACGGACAGTGTTGTAAATCTCCTTATTTCTTCCCAAGATCTCTCCGAGATCTCGTTTTTGGAAGACCGCGAAGACGAGATGTCCATCTCCCGGGATTTCTCGGTCAACAGGGTCAAACTTGGCCAAAGTCACGATTTCTCAAATTATCTCGTTCGTTTATCGAATTTTCTCATAAAATCTCATAATTTTTCAAATTTTCTCGCTCATTTCTTGAACTCTCATGTAGAATCTCGTTAAAATGTAAGTATACATGTATTTATTTATTTGTATATATTTATATTATAAAAACTAAAAAAACAATGTAAGTCGACGTCCAAGATTTCCTCGAGATTTTTTTCGAGATGTCGAGATCTCCGAAAAAATGTTCAAACGAGATTTCTCCGAGATCCGAGATCTCCAACCTTACACACGGGTTCTCGGTATCGATATCATTTTCATTTGCATTTAGATTTACTTCTCTTGCACGGTAGTTCGGTTATGGTCTAATGTTATGGTGGTGGTTCGATAGTCAGAGTAGCTCGATTCATTTACACCGTAAAAGTAAACTAAATACAAAACAAGACCTACAACAATGGTCGGCAACAAAATACGCACTAGAACACCACCAAACCACGAATTTTACACGAAGAGACATCACCGAAATCATAACCATTCATAAAGTTTATGAGTTTCTTCGAAACTCAAAACACCAAATTAACCACCAACCACCACCTCAACACCCATCACTACTCACTACTACCCATCAATACCACCACCCACCACCACCACCACCACCCCCCACGACCATCACCACCCACCAACACCCACAAACACCCACCACTAACGTCACCCATCACTATCACCCCCACATACAACCATCACCATCCACCACCAACATTACCTACCACCATCGTAACCCATCACCACCACCGCCTACCCACCCACCACCACCGCTACCTACCAGACCACTCCACCACACACTACCACCACCCACCAACAGCCACTGCTCAATTTATCAATGAATTAGTAATTTTAAAAATCGGGTGGTGTACACTACTTATTATCAAATGAATATCAAATATCATGATAAAATGAAGATGTTTTTGCGACAACACAAAATGTGTCAGGTAGACCTTAAATCCTCAATACTAAGATATTAACTTTAAATTGACATCAATACATTAGTGACTATTTGGGATCCAAAAATTCCTCTTACATTTTTAACAATATAGGCGGTAGTTGACAAAAATATATACTATATATTTTTTTTATTTTTTTATATAATTTTTTTTTATATTTTAGTGTTATTATAGAGATAAATAAATAAATAATAAATAATACTACGTATATGTTTTTTTTCATATAGTTATACAGTAATAGACGGATACAATCACACATAAAAAAATGGGAGTATAAAATATTGTTATGATCCTATATTGGATAGGGTGCACAGCAAAAGATAGTTTACAAAGATGGACTTTCCATCCTCCATCAAGTTAGGTTTTGAGAGTGAATTCTATATTTAGTTTTGTAGCTTGATTACGGACATAGTATAGATGGGTTCGTAGCAAATTTGAATAAAGTGAATGTTTTGAGATGCTCAAAACTTATTCAAATAGAAAAAATTCAAAAGTCAAAAACAAAAAAAAATTCCTAAAATTTTATCCCGCCTTATGCCAAAATTTTAAATCCCCAAAAAATTCTACCAATTTCCTCTTTACACGCATCTTTCTTTTCCCACTTCAACCCACCAGGCCACCAAGTCTAGGGTATTTTTTTTCGCTTCTCTCCTCTTCCAAAACAAAACCATCGTTTCCAATCCTAAATTCGGGCGTACTGATTTGTTAAGGTTTGATTGTATACATGAATTGATTTTCTACTTGCGTATGGCTTCAATTCGTCGTCGATGAATGGGGATTTAGGGTTTTACCCTTTCTCGTTGAATCGGCAGGATATGTAGAAATTTGCAGTAAAACCTAATGGAAACTTCACGATTAAGCATATCTCCAGCCTTCTTGATCGTCATTTGGCCGATTCATCACCTGGTCTTAACATCTGCAAGTTGATTAGGTGGATCCCAAAAAAGGTAAATTTATTTATTTGGCGTCCAAACATGAATCGAATTCCTACTAGATCTAATATGGTTGATCGTGGAATTGCAATTCCTAGAATTTTCCTTTATTTTTGTTTTATAGAAACTTAAAATTTGGATAGGTTGCGGTGCTTTGGGTACTAACTAAAACCATGATCAGATTTTCATCAAGTTTAGACGCCAACTTACACCAAGGTAAAATGAGTCAGTTTTATTTGGTAAATGATTTCCTCAAATGGGTTAGTTTCTTTTGGTCAATTTTGATTGAAAAGTCTTGAGATATGTCATCAAGACTAGATTTTTTTATTGGTTTTGGTTAGGAAAACATATTTTTATATAAGATTTCTGATCCCGGTAATATTCGTTTGGTCAAAGTTGTCTAAAAGGAAGAAATTATGAAGTCAAGGTTTATATTATGTGTTTGTTTTTCTATTTACTAGACTAGATAATTACAGAGATACATATGAATGTGTAACTGGTGACTATGACTGCTACTGGTGGAAAGCATCGTGAACAGGTTATTCGAGTTTCATTTTATATACCTTTCATCTTAAATTTGTTATTGTTTTTTGCAGTTGATAGATTAAGTACTTATTTCACTAGGCTACTCCTTTTATGTATCAACATCAACTAATTAAAAACTTCATCAGCCATTTGATATGAATTCATCTATGATATTAGAAGACTAACGATATACTCTATTATCTAATAGATGATTGTACAGAAATGTGACTTGGAAATTAATTCCTGAAAGTAAATTAAAATTTTGTTATAATGTCTGCTTGATGGATCTACACATTATTTACATTGGATATCCAGTTAAGATTGGTAGCTTGACAACCGGTGACAGCAGTTTGGTCATCAGACTAATCAATTTTTTTTTTTTATATTTCCAGTTAAGATTGGTAGCTTGACAACTGGTCGGGAAGCTCGTCGTATAGATAATGTTTAACTGAAGTCTGAAAATTGTGAACTTGTTGAAAATTCAGAGCTAACGGCCCCGTTGACAGAGAGGAATAATTCAAATGATGGTTCGTCTGTTCAATCTTTGATAACACCATCCGTTGTACCCAATGGTGCTCAACATCTAAAGGTATATTTCTATTTAGTAGGTTAATGGTTTTTCTATCCTTTTAGGATTCATAAAATATCGGTTGAAAAAAAAAACAGAATTTAGGTTGGAGGCGAAGTTTATTTAAAAAGCATTATAAACCGTACCGAGAAGGTAGCAAGCGGATGGGGGTATACAGACTGGACGGTAAAAAGAGTTAACTTTAGCTCTTGTGTACTCCTTTTTTGGATGGAACATCTGAATGTCTTTCTTTTTTAATGGAAGTATTAAAATCTTTATTCATTTCAGTTCTTACATGAATAGATAGATTGTACATGTATTTTGGTAAAGTCGAGTCTCATTTTTTTAACTGTTGTTCACTTGTTTGTAAGGCCTTGGATGCAAAAGCAATCATATTCAAGAAAAAGAAAAGAAAGAATATAGCCGAACAAAAGGTCATAGACAGGTAAAGTCACATAAATTTGCAAGTTTTAGTTAGTTAAAGTTGAAAATAGGTGTGGATATATCAACCTTGATAATTGTATATATTAGTTTGAGTTTTAGTAAACCAGAGTGATGTAATTGTATTCTGTCCATCAAACAGACACAAAGCAAATGGGGGGTACAAATTTTTCTTTCTCTAGTGTGTCAAATAAATAGTAGAGTACATATTTACAAACTTTTCTGTCTCTAGTGTGTCAAATAAATAAATATACATATCCGTATGCCTACCACAAATTTATGATAATATATTAATTAATTGTTATAATATGCAACTTTATGGTTATAAATATATGTTTGGTTTATTTGTAGTTGGTACTGATGAATTGATAAAGATACTTGCTGATCCAAGACGTTTGGCGTTGCTTTTTATTATTTTTAATTTCATTGTCAAATGCTACTCTATTTCTTTTTATGTTTGGATTATTTAAAAATATTTTATGTTCGGTGATTTTCATGTTTATGAGAATATTTTTGGGAATTATAATTATGTTTTATTTCATATTTGATTTTTAATACAATTTATTAATTGTGTGTCCAAAATCATGTTAAAAAAACCCGAAATTGATAAATCCGGCTGAAATCCAAAAACGAAACCGGATTCGAATACCCGATCCGGACCCGACTAAGCTAATCGGATCTGAATTTCCGATTTGAAAACGCTTACCCGAAACGGGTCCGAATTTTCTACACCGGATCCGAATACCCGAATCAGAACAGAATCCGAACCGGAATCGAATATCCGAATATCAATCTGAAATCGATCGAAAACTACTATAACTTAATAGGACGCCCTATTATTATGTCATAATAAGCTTGATATATATCATTATATTAGGACTTTTTTTCATGGTACTAAAGTAACATCTTATTTTGATATATTAGGACTTATTTCTTGGTTTTAAAGTTTAATAATATTTTTTATTTTAGGATTTTTTTTAGTGGTACTAACCTTGAAAATCATTGTATTAGGACCCTTTTATGTGGTACTAAAGTAACATATCTTTATATATTAGGACCAATTTTGTGGTTTTAAGGTTTTTGAGATAATTATATTAGGACTTTTTTAGTGGTACTAATTTTAAAACTCCTTATATTATGACCCATTTTTTGGTTTTAAGGTGTGAAATATTTTTATTAGGACATTTTTTAGTGGTACTAACCTTAATAATAATTATATTAGGACCCTTTATGTTGTACTAACGTATCATATCTTTATATATTAGGACCTATTTTGTGGTTATAACGTTTCAAATATTTATATTAGGACTTCTTTTAGTGGTTCTATCCTTAAAAATCATTGTATTAGGACCCTTTATGTGGTACTAAAGTAAAATATGTGCATATTAGGACTTTTTCCTTTGGTACCAAACTAGTGTATCGTTAGATTAGGACATTGTTTATTGGTACTAATGTATTATTTTTTTACAATAGGACCATTATTTTCGTCTTTACGAATTATAACTTTTTATTAGGACACTTTTTTTGGTACTTATATCATATATTTTTACTTTTTGGGACCCCTTGTGTATGTCTCATTTTCAAAAAGTGACTCCTAATATGTATTTTAAGGACCTTTCTTTATGGTTGTTAATTATACTATAGGACCTGATCATTGGTTTCATAATCTTATTACCTTTTAGGACACTTTTTAATTTCAATACTTTATACGACTGCGTTAGATACAACCCCCATTGGTAGGTCCTATCAAGCCCAAAGGTCTTATAAAGTGGCTTTATATGACCAAATTGGGGGTCCTATAGGAGCATTTTTCTTGTAGTGTCGTCAAATTATCCTTATACCCGAAGTTAAATATTCCAACTAATTGGGGACTTAAACTGTAACAAGGTTTTAATACTTTGTTTAATAATTACACCAGGATATCGACTGAGTGTAACCCAAGGTTTTAATACTTTGTTATCAATTATGCCAAGTATCCTTATACATAATTTCACCCCTGTTTTAATAATTCTAGTGACTATTAATCCATTCCCTTGTCCGGTTAAATGAACGATTATTCGTACATATAAATACCCCGCCCATCGTGTCCGATCGAGTGTATATGGTTATTTATGGGTACGTCCAATTGTAAATCTTTATATTAAAATTAACAAACTATCATTTAGTTAAACAAATATAAAGCCCATTAATAGCCCATAGTCTAATTTTCACAAGTGTCGTTCTTTTGTCCAAACCCCAATTATGGTACAAAGCCCAATTACCCAATTTTAGTAATTAGCCCAACATCATGATTACTTCGGTATTAAATAAGCATAATAATAACTTAGCTACGAGACATTAAATTAAAAAGGTTGAACATAACTTACAATGATTAAAAATAGCGTAGCGTTACACGGACAGAATTTCGACTTACACCCTTACAATATTCGCTAACATACCCTTATTATAGGAAATTAAAATTAAAATATAAATTATATATATATATTTACGTATATAGAGAGATAGATAGAATTAGGATATATAAAACGTTCAGAATGCATTGCCTTTTATAGGCATTTTCGAATTTGGTTGCTCCGCGAGTCGCGACACTCTTGCTCTTCAAACTCCGCAAGTCGCGGAGTTCGTAAATCTAGCTCACACAAGTTTGGATCCTAGTCTGCCGACGGATTTTAATAATATAAATATAATATAAATATATAATTTATATAATTAATTATATATTATATTATATTTATATACATAATTAATTTGTAACTTTCGGTCCGTTGCGTCGAGCGTTGAGAGTTGACTCATGTCCCGGTTCCGGATTTTCGAACGTCCTTGCGTACAATTTAATATCTTGTACTTTGCGTTTTGAATCTTGTACTCTTGTAATTTCGAGACGTTTCTTATCAATAATTGGAACCTCTTTGATTGTATTTTGTACTTTTGAGCTTTTTGGTCGTTTGCATCTTCAATTCATCGAATCTGTCTTTTGTCTTCACCTTTTATTATTTAAACGAATATCACTTGTAAATAGAACAATTGCAACTAAAAGCTTGTCTTTCTTGAGGGATAATGCTATGAAATATATGTTTGTTTTTAGCATTATCAAATATTCCCACACTTGAGCGTTGCTGTCCTCAAGCAATATAGTCTTGAAATACTAGAATCACTTCTTTATTCTTCACACTTTGTACATCAGTGATTTCTTTACGGCGGTATAAATAATGGTAGTAACGATGTGGTTTACAGTCCCACATGACTATAAAATTTAGATCCATTAAGGAAATTAGATCTTTATGAAAAAATTTGATCTTTTGAAAATTAAATCTAGTTTTTACCCTAGATAAATTTTCCGGAATAACCCTTCACCGGTGTTTGCAAAATATTTTTGTGGGTTTGGTGGGTTTCAGATTTGAAAATTTTAGCTCAAAACTTGTGGTTTTGTGTCACCCATTTGCTAACCTTGTATTAGGAAAGCAACACGTCCAGTATACTTGCTCCGTATATTACCTTTCGGTAAACTACCGTCCGGTTGTAAAGGAAAGCGTTGAACAAGCAACTGTTAAGGCAATGTCCCCTGACATGCTTTTAATTATGGTCTATAACGTGTCGGATGCAATTACTATCCTTGGTAGGAGCAATAGTAAAGCTCACCCTATAGTTTTTCGGTCTGGCACAAGGTCCTGTCTTTGACCATACTATGCAACCACCGTTCTTACGGTTGACACCCGAATTGGTTCAGGTGACCTAATGAATTCCAGGTGAATTCCTAGAATTTTACGTTCAATGGTAATGAACGCATTGAAAATGGGTTTTTAGAAAACAAATCGGTTTGAAATTTTGATCAAAATATTTTCTCGTTCAAGCTCGAGTTTAGATATCATTGAATTCCATGAGTTTGTAATTCTCAATCTTTAAGGTCAATCTCTAGGATTGAGTAATATCAATCTTAAAAGCTGATTTTTGATCTTTAAAGAGATTATCCTTTCTGGGGATCTGATTCATTAGTCTTATCTAGCTAATTTGCACGGCGTCCTCCCCATTTTACGAGACAGTTCCTCTCATGGTTAGGATAAGTCTGACCACTTGGTGACCCTGTTTTATGCTGAGGTCCGTGGATTTCCTGCTGATTTTAGAGATGACTTTTCTAGGTTTTTCGTCAACCTACAGCTGGTCTGGACGACAACTTCATGACCTAAATCAAGAAGCGCGTTTCTCTTTCGGAAGACTTTACTTCCTTTTAATGATGGAATTGATTCATCGTGTAGATCCATCTCTTCTTTTCTTTCATCGGGTAAAACAGTTAATTATCGTCCAAAACAAAAGTATTTTCAATTTTTTGTACAAAAATATGTGATATATATTTTGAATAACTTGCTAAAAATTTCCCACACTCGGCTTTTATTTTCCTTTCTTTGCCTTTTTATTTTCCTCTATTCCATTTTAAATGAATTTTAACATTTTGGTTTGTTTCTCAATTTATGTCCTTTCCAAGGTAACAATAATTTCGGTGTTAACACCTAGTTTTATCGTTCATAAATATGTATAAACATGATTTTGAGTTCATTTAATTGAAAATTTTGAAAAATTTTACTAGAATTGGGTAGTCAGTATATAAGACTAGGGCTGTTCTTTATTATCAGAGAGCACTAGATTCTAATACAACTACTGCTTTACTAGTATTTTTAATGGTAACCAAGTGTTTAAATAAAATTTTTTTAAAAATTCGAAAGATTTTAACCCCTTCCCACACTTAAGATCTTGCAATGCCCTCATTTGCAAGAAATCAGTAACAATTTAAATTATTAAGGGTGATTAGCGTAGAAAAATGATTAAATTTTACCAAAGTTTCCAAACATATTGGCGTTTGTTTGTTGAATGATAAATGGTGCACATCATTTGTTCATTCCGTCTTGTTGTTACATCACATTTGTTTTTCAATTTTTTTTTATAAAACCTTACACTTTTAGAACATATAATTAATTAAATTTAAAATTTTATTTCTTTTTAGGATGAGGGTGTTTCGGAACAATGTCCTAGTCCGTCCCTCGACAAAATTTTAAAATTTGTCAATTCAAAGCGCGGTTTTAAAAGTAAAGATTTTTGGGTTTTTTTTAATGTTTTTGGCATACTTTAATTCAATAAGATTAAAAATAATGATAATAAAAGTTCTCATCCCTCCCTTGGGTAAAGTAATTTCGGTTCAACGACCTAGTCTTCAACTTACGACGAATTTTTAAAAATCATATTTTTAACTTAGCAAAATAAAGTAAATTTTTGTTTTTTAAATTCACACCAAACTTAAATTTAAAATGCATAAAATTAAAAATTCATATTTTTTTAAAAATTCACACCAAACTTAAATTATATTTTTGTTTTTATACATACAAACTTATATTAATTTTTCAAATATTTACAATTTTAAATAAGTTTATAATATTAAATTAATATTTATATATTAATTAAAAAAAACATGGTAAAAATAAAATTAAAAATCTTTTTGGCTTTTATCCCACTTTAATCAATCAAATATTATCAAAAATATGCGCCCCTCTTTTCGGTAAAGTAATTTCGGTTCCATAACCTAATTTAACTCATGACGAATTTTTGAAATATTTTGAGTTGATTGGTTAAAGATATTTATACCTTAAGAATAAACGTTAAATTTCGCAGTGATGTAATAAATTTTTGTATGATATCAATAATTTCGGTCGCAAGACCTAATTTTATTGAATACCAATTTAATACTTTATAGCGAACAAATTAGCGTTTATTATCAAAAGGTTAAAAATAAAAATAAAAATAAAAACTGTACAAACTTACCTGTGAGATAGTATTCTTAGTGATATGCTCTAGCCCACTCATAAGATAGTCGGACTAATTGATTTTCCATGGCTACATAGGCGTAACCTCGAGCATTTAATGTTTTTTCTTCTAAACATATGAATGGTCCATCTCTGCATAAAGTAACAAATTCGGTGTTTGAATAGGTTTGATTATTTGAACATTTACCTTCGTGTGACCATTTTCCGCATTTGTGACATTTTTCAAGGTGTCGTGCTCTTCTTTTTGCTGCGGATTTTGATTTTCCTTTACCAAATTGTAACTTATTATCTTCGCATCTGGATTCTTTTCTTACTCCGTCCAATTTTTCTCTGATTACTGATACCAGTTCACTCGGAAGTGTGTCGTTATTACGTTTAGTGATCAAAGCGTGTAGCATTAGACCATGGTTTAGTTCACAGGAAGTCTTCATTTCGTAAAAACCTAAAAAAAAAATAAAAATTCAGAATGGGGGGAGAAGACTAGTTCTTTAGGGTCTGCTAGGGAAAGACCATTCGGGTTCCATTTTCGAGAACTACACGAAAACAGAGAATCTAACTCTAACAGAAATATATATTATCCTTTAAAGACTTGATTCTCCCCACACTTAGTTAGCTGTGGTGTTAAAATTGTGATTAACTTCATTGTCAACTTCCATCGGACTATCTATGTAGTGTTTAACTCTGTGACCATTAACCTTAAATTCAATCCCATTTGAATTTATTAATTCTATCGTTCCGTATGGAAAAACTCTTTTGACTATGAATGGTCCAGACCATCTTGATTTCAATTTTCCAGGAAATAGCTTGAATCGTGAATTGAAAAGAAGAACTCTGTCTCCTTCTTTAAATTCTTTTGAACTTCTGATTCTTTTATCATGCCATTTCTCCGTTCTTTCCTTATAGATTAACGAATTTTCGTATGCTTCATGTCTTAATTCTTCTAATTCGTTTAATTGACTTAATCGTAGACGTCCAGCTTCATGTAAATCAAGATTACATGTCTTCAAAGCCCAAAATGCTTTGTGTTCAATTTCTACTGGAAGATGACATGCTTTTCCGTAAACGAGTCTAAAAGGTGTGGTTCCAATTGGAGTTTTGTAGGCTGTTCTAAAAGCCCAGAGTGCATCCTCCAATTTTATGGACCATTCCTTCGGATTTGATCCTACGGTTTTCTCTAGAATACGTTTTAAAGCTCAGTTGGTATTTTCAACTTGTCCACTTGTTTGTGGATGATATGCGGTGGAGATTTTATGAGTTACTCCATATCTTTTAAGAACTTTCTCAAGTTGATTATTACAGAAATGAGTACCCCGATCACTTATTAAAGCTTTCGATGTTCCAAACCTTGCAAAAAGACGTTTTAAAAAGTTGACTACAACTCGTGCATCGTTAGTTGGGAGAGCTTGTGCTTCCGCCCATTTAGATACATAATCAATGGCTACGAGAATGTAGAGATTATTATGAGATTTTGGAAATGGACCCATAAAGTCAATACCCCAAATGTCAAATACTTCACATACTTGAATGACATTTTGTGGCATTTCATCACGTTGACTTATTTTTCTGGCTCTTTGACATGCATCACAGGATTTGCAAAGAAGGTGTGCGTCTTTGTAAATTGTAGGCCAATAGAATCCAGCATCATAAACTTTTCTTGCTGTTAGTTGAGGCCCATAATGCCCTCCTGTTGGTCCTGTGTGACAATGGTTTAAGATTTTACTAGCTTCATCTCCGAATACACATCGGTGTATTATTCCATCGGGACAACTTTTAAACAAATGTGGATCTTCCCAGAAATAGTGTTTTATATCACTAAAGAATTTCTTTCGTTTTTGGTACGATAATCTTTTTTCAAGGAATCCACATACTAAGTAGTTTGCATAGTATGCAAACCATGAAATTTCATTATAATCTATCTTCAATAGATATTCATCAGGAAAGTTGTCTTGTATGGCCGATTCATTTAGAACTTCTAATTCAGGATTTTCAAGACGAGAAAGATGATCGGCTGCGAGATTTTCTGCTCCTTTTTTATCTCGAATTTCAATATCAAATTCTTGTAAGAGTAAGATCTAACGGATTAATCTTGATTTGGCATCTTGTTTCGAAAATAGGTACCTAAGAGCAGAATGGTCGGTATAGACCACCGTTTTAGCTAGAACGAGATATGAACGAAATTTGTCAAAAGCTAAGACAATAGCAAGGAGTTCTTTTTCAGTAGTTGTGTAGTTCGTTTGTGCTCCTTGTAATGTCTTACTAGCATAATATATAGGTTGAAATCGTTTTTCAATCCTTTGTCCTAAAACGGCTCCCATTGCAAAATCACTTGCATCGCACATTAGTTCAAACGGTAGATTCCAATTTGGTGTTATCATGATCGGCGCATTAGTGAGTTTTTCTTTAAGAATATTAAAAGATTTGATGCATTCATCTGAAAAGATGAATGGAGCATCCTTTTCTAGGAGTTTATTCATAGGAGTGGCAATTTTAGAAAAATCTTTTATAAAACGTCGGTAAAAACCGGCATGCCCTAGAAAACTCCTAACTCCTCTAACATTGGTGGGATGTGGAAGTTTAGCAATTACATCTACTTTAGCTCTATCCACTTCAATTCCTTCCTTTGAAATTTTATGACCAAGAACGATGCCTTCTTTAACCACGAAATGACATTTCTCCCAATTAAGTACTAGATTTGATTGTTCACATCTAATAAGCATTCGTTCAAGATTAACTAAACATGATTCAAATGTATCACCGAAGACTGAAAAGTCATCCATGAAAACTTCCATGCATTCTTCTATCATGTCGTGAAAAATCGCCATCATGCACCTTTGAAAGGTTGCAGGGGCGTTGCAAAGTCCAAATGGCATGCGTTTGTAAGCAAAAGTACCATAAGGGCACGTGAACGTGGTTTTCTCTTGATCTTCGGGTGCTATCGGAATTTGAAAATATCCTGAAAAACCATCAAGAAAACAATAGTAACTGTTTCCGGCTAATCTTTCCAACATTTGATCAATAAAAGGTAAGGGAAAGTGATCTTTTCTGGTGGCGTCATTTAATTTTCTATAATCAATACACATACGCCATCCTGTTACAGTCTTAGTAGGAATAAGTTCATTTTTTTCATTTGTAATGACAGTCATGCCACCCTTCTTAGGTACGCATTGAACTGGGCTTACCCATAGACTATCAGAAATTGGATAAATTAAACCTGCATCAAGCAGTTTAATAATTTCTTTTTTAACAACATCTTGCATATTAGGATTTAGTATTCGTTGGCGTTGCCCATACGTTTTATGACCTTCTTCCATAAGGATTTTATGTGTGCAATACGAAGGACTTATTCCTTTAATATCATGAATCTTCCATGCAATGGCTGGTTTATGAGCTTTCAACACAGAAATGAGTTGTGATTTCTCATTTTTAGTAAGAGAAGACGATATTATTACAGGTAATTCAGATTCACCATGTAAATGAGCGTATTCCAAATGGTTTGGAAGTGACTTTAACTCTAATGTCGGTGGTTCTTCTATCGATGATTTATATCGATATCTGTCTTCTTCTTTTAACATTTGAATTTCTTCTGTTGTTGGTTCATATCCATTAGCCATTAGTGTAGCTAACATTTCAGTTTCATCAATTGGTTCAGTTCCTTCTCCTAAAGAACATTCTCCTGTTCTTTGTAATTCTGGAAATTCTTCTAACAATTCTGCATGTGAATCTATAGTTTGAATATAATAACATGTATCATCTGCAGATTGTGGTTGTTGCATTGCTCTATCAACTGAAAAGGTAACACTCTCGTCCTCTATACTTAGGGTCAGTTTCTTACCAAACACGTCTATCATTGCTTTAGCCGTGTTTAAGAATGGTCTTCCTAATATGAGAGGAACTTGAGAATCTTCTTCCATGTCCAGAACAACAAAATCTACTGGAAATACTAAAGTACCAACTTTAACTAGCATGTTCTCCATTATCCCTCTAGGATATTTTACTGATCTATCTGCTAGTTGTATACTTATTCGTGTTGGTTTCAATTCTCTAAGGTCTAGTTTAGCGTATAGTGAATACGGCATTAAATTTATACTAGCACCTAAGTCTGCCAATGCTTCTATTGAACTAAGACTACCCAGAAAACATGGAATTGTGAAACTTCCTGGATCTGATAGTTTTTCTGGTATCTTATTTAACAGCACTGCTGAACAATTAGCATTCATAGTAACAGCCGAGAGTTCTTCCATTTTCTATCTATTTGAGATTAGATCTTTCAGAAATTTAGCATATCTAGGCATTCCTGAAATCACATCAATGAAAGGAAGATTTACATTTATCTATTTAAACATATCCAAGAATTTGGATTGCTCGGCTTCAAGTTTCTCTTTTTTCATTTTACTCGGGTAAGGAAGTGGTGGTTGGTATGGTTTAACATAAGGTTTAGCCTTAACTGTGTTATCTTCATTAACCTTTTCAACTACCAGTTCTTTTTCCTTATCTTGATCAGGTTGTGGTTCTTGTGGAGTAGGAATAGCTTCCTCAGAAATTACAGGTATTTCAGGTGGTTTAAGTGTAATACCACTTCTTGTGGTAATGGCTTTAGCTGTTTCATTCCGGGGGTTAGCATTTGTATCACTAGGTAGACTTCCCGGTTTTCTTTCACCTATTAACCTTGCTAGATTACTTACTTCTTGTTCCAGATTTTGAATAGAAGCTTGTTGATTTCTAAATGCTTGAGCATTTTGTTCATTGTTTTGTTTCTGAGATGTGAAAAACTGCGTTTGAGTTTCAACTAGCTTCGTCATCATATCTTCTAAATTCGGCTTTTTATCATCGGTTTGTGGTGGTTTGTTTTGAAAATTAGGTCTTTGCTGGTTGTAAGTATTGTTGGATACTTGTTGATTACTTGGACCTTGTTGGTTGTTGTATGGAATATTTCGATTATAATTTTGGTTTTGATTGTAAATCG